>NC_133326.1:80910244-81202744 GCF_042186555.1 Aquarana catesbeiana | reverse complement strand
GCAATACATATGTGCATTACATTCATTTACTATACACCATTCACATTTAAATAGGGACATGTATGATCTTTAAATATTGATAAAAACAATGTTTTTTTTATAATTAGGTTAATGTATATTGTGTAGGGGGAATTTATCTTTATTATTTTATTAATATGTTGGGGAATAATGTGTGCTGATTTGTGTTAAACTTTTGTATTTTATGGTTCCTCATCGTGTAATCCCGCTATATCACACGAGAATACAATGAGAGGAGCCATTCTCAGGAGTTCCCGGCGTTTGTAGATCGCTCCTCAACTCAACATGAGAAGCGATCTACACACTTTCATAAACAGGCACTCAGAGGAGAGCGATCTCCTCTGAGAATGCCTGAGAACTGAAAAGCGGTATTTTACCGCACTTTCATAAAAGGACACCAAAGTGAGAATTCTGTCACAGATCGCCAGTGAGGTGTGGAGATCGCACCTTCATAAACTGGCCGTTTCTGTGAATTCTCACTGTGCTGAGATAATCAGCGGAGAACATGTTCTCCGCTGATTATCTCAGTTTCATAAACTGGTAAAGCGCTGAGATCAGCGGTGAGACTCGGGATCGCCGCTGATCTCAGTTTCATAAAAGGACACCATAGTGAATAGTTTGGTAAGCACTATGCCCTACTGTAGAACAGATGTTGGTGAATGCCGTAAATTATGTTAACTGTGCAGATAATTATGGTTTGTAAACAAGGGAGAAAATGTGTGTTGACAAATGTGTGTTGACCATCACATTCAGTATTTTGTAAGAGTTCCCCAAGTTGGCTGCACTATTGCAAGTTAAAACCTACCATGTAAGTTTTGTGGTAAGCTATATAGTGGCTCTTAGGTAGGAAATACAAAAAAAACCCTTTGAAATTAGATTACTCTTACTTAGGCACATGGCTAAGCAAAGCTCAGTACAGAATCTACACATTAAATCTTACAGATATATAAGCATTTTATACTTTGCAAAGAATAAATATTTTTTCTAAAGGGATAGGGTGACCTCTAGAGGTTGACTTTAGAACTGCACCTGAAAATTGTTCTGAAAGCTTTCATAGTAACACTAGTGTGTTTCTCAATTCCTAATATAAAACATACTGTATAATATAACATTTTCAATTAGGTATTATTATTATACAGAATTTATATAGTGCCAACAGTTTACGCAGGGCTTTACAAAATATACAGTTATAATACAATAAGATACAGGAGGATTAAGAGGGCCCTGCTCAGAAGAGCTTACAATCTAATAGGTAACCTATAATAACAAAATGTATTTGCAGAGCTTAGTACTTAGAACTGTAGGTATAGGTATGTGTATATAGGATTGCATAATTATTATTTTTCCCTTTTATTGGTTGAACTGGATGAACTTGTGTCTTTCTTCAACCAGACTTACTATGAAGTGGAATCGGTCTGCATTGTAGCGCACAGTAACATCCTACTGTCTGTTTCACTGTGCTGAGTTACAAAAAATTGTGCCTGCAATGCAATACTCTAATGCGCTGCTCACTGAAGCACATCATAATGCATGTTAAAGTGGTTGTGAACCTCAGACATGAAATATGAACAAAGCATATCCCTCTATAGTGTGTACTAGTGTTTCAGTTAAGAGCACTAAAGCCGCGTACACACGAGCGGAATATGCGACAGAAAAAGTCAGACGGAATCTTTTCATCGTCTATTCCGATCGTGTGTGTGTCTCATTTGACTATTTTTTTTTTCCAAAATTCTGACGGACCTAGAAATGGAACATGTTCTAAATATTTCCGACAGAACCAATTCCTATCGGGAAAACCGCTCATCTGTATGCTGGTCCGACGGACCAAAAACGACACATGCTCTGAAGCAAGTACGAGACGGAAGCTATTGGCTATTGAACTTCCTTTTTCTAGTCCCATCGTACGTGCTGTAAGCCACCGCGTTCTGGAGGGTCGGACTTTGGTGTGACCGTGTGTATGCAAGACAGCTTACAGCGGAATTCTGTCGGAGTTCCATCGGAGAAACCTTCGGCGTTTATGCCGACGGCAAAACCGGTTGTGTGTACGCGGCATAAGTGTCACTTTTGTCTGATGTTTCATTCCTCTGCTATCAGCATGAATCACTTCTGACAGGTTTTCATGACACAGAGAGAAAAAAAGTTGACAGGGGAGGGAGCTCCAGCTGATTGACAGCCTCAACTCTGTTCCTGTATGCTGTGTGGTGGTGGTGGGTGGGGGTGGGGGTGGGGTTGGGGTGTCCCTTCCCTCCAATCAGCTCTCAGAGCTCTCCTTCTGAGCTCTACAGAGCGTAACTTCAGCTCTCCACACCTTTTTTTCTGAACTCTCAGACAGGCTTATACATTAAGCACTTTGAATGGAAGTAGAGAAGAAAGAGCTGCAGGTAGACAGGTAGAAGTTTTGTAGGAGGATTTGTTTTATCCCTGTGTATAATCTGAGGCCAGTCACGTCACTGGGTAGATGTAAGGGTTTACAACCACTTTAATGCTCATGTGTTAACACAGCCCAACCTAAAAACAACAGTGAGAATGGGTCCTAGGGGTCTGTTTACACTGTTTGGCTGCTGTAATGAGCGTATTGGGCAGTACTGAACATTAATTGCATTGATGAGTTGGAGTGCCCTTCAGCACACAAAAGAAACACAATTGCACTGTAGTGCACCACAACTTGTTGCATTCCTGCTGAAAAAGAGTCAAGAGCTATACTGGAATGGCAGCTGATTTTAAACTGAGTGGCCTGTGGGCGGGACTTACCATGTGTACATATAAAGTGGGAGGATACAACACTACATGGTTGCATTATTGTAGATTTATGATATAAAAGGCAAATTACCACTAAAATACAGCAGGGTACACAATAGCAATGGTGGGATTTCACTGCTACATACAGAAGAGCGCTCTCTTAGAATAGGCATTACAGCTGAAGGTAAATCTGAGTCTTCCAGAAATGGCAGCAGACAGGCCGCTAGAGGTATGAGGCAGCTTAACACACTGATAGAAAGGCAGCAGTTCCCTCTAAGTGAAACCTGTGATCTCCCTTTCCACCAGGTACCTTGCCTTAACACTGTTCCTGCTCTCACCTTAAGAAGCAGGGCTCTGTCCCTAACCTACTTGTAAGCAGGTCCCTAGCATTCTCCAGTTCTTAATACTTCACTAGGAGGCCCCCTACATTACCGGGGTGAACAGGGGCCTAACACTTCAAACCACAACCACTCCACAGAATGCACCCTCTGCTGCTTTGTGTACCAATGCTGGGTCTAAAAACATTCACTACACCATGTTCAATATAGCACCGACCCATAATTTTCTCTGTGGTTCTAGATCAGACTTCTGACAGTCTAGTTGAAAACCTGGGGGTCTCCGTAGCACCTTTCCTGTAAAGGGGTCTGCTCTTCACCGCCAAGAGGGCAATTTTTTCCCCAGACTACCACCACTCTCAACTGTGTACCTTACATCCAGGGCCCTGTAAACCAGCACTTATGTAGTGAATCATGAGTTGAACCCATTCAACCATGTGCATCCCTACTGTGTAGTGGCTTTTCGGGTGTCAGGCATTCTGTCAGGCATTCTCTTGGATAACAGCACTCCAGCCAGAAGCAAAGTCCAATTTCTTTACTTGCAATAAAGGATAAAACTTCCTAATGTATCAAAATGTTATAGGCACTTCAGATTTCAAACCAAATAATCCATATATTTTGGTATAGATTTTTGGTGCTCCTTTTCCTTGAAGCCAGTCTTGGTATTTCAAGGCCCATAGCTAGGGAAGCCCATGTAAGGGAACCATCAGGGTTCCACTTAACCCTCTGCTACTTTCTTCCTGCCCAACGTACACAACTCTTCTTCCTCCTAGGGTCCACCCACCCTGTATCAGGGATCCTGCCAGGGGGGCAGGAACAGCAGGTAACTTCCTGTAAAGGAGGGGCCCTTTGCTAGGAAATAAGTTAACCCCATCTTACCTCTCACACTACAGGCATACCAAATGATGCAGAAAGTGCTATTTCAGTACTCCTCTGACAATATAGCCATCCAAATCTAGGATTTTAGTGCACGATGGAAGATGCCAGCCTCCCCAAGATGGCTTTCTGGAGCTCACAAGAGGGCATAATTTTAGTTCTTTATGGGTTGCCGCTAGCCCGAGAAATGGACACAGCACCTTCTTCAGGCCAGTGGATATTTGCAGCACTGACTGTCTACATGCCTTAACAAAATGTGGGGAAAGGCACAACAAAACATGCATTAATGCATAGGAACAGTGTGGACCTGGCCTTAAAGAAGAGCTCCAGTCTCCTGTGTAAAAATTAAAAGTCAGCCGCTACAAAAACTGTAGTTTCTGACTTTTAATAAACAGCCACTCATACAATGCTATGTTCCTGTATACCACTTTACCTCGGTATCAGTCTCTATCCTATATATTAAAAACCCACAAAGTGGAAAAGAGAGGGCAAAATGGGACTTTGTGATACCATAATCATAGAAAAGTGTAATATTTGGCTAAAATTACAACATTTTATTGAGACAACATTAAAAGTGATCCCTTGAGATCAGGACAAACAGTGTATATGATAACACTGCTATAAACTTAAAAATGGCTCAAACACAGTAGCGTGCCAATAATGTTACAGCACAACTGAAGATAACAGTTCCGGATGCATGAAAGTCCAGAGCACTGACGCGTTTCGACAAATTCAGTCTTATTTAGGGGGATGACCTCCGGGAATGCATTCAGAGAATCTCTGGAATAAATAGATATTACATAATATGCATGCATGCCAAAATATACAGTTGTTACTGGGTGAACTGGTAATCCCAATATTTTTCAGTTACACTTGAGATGTTTAAATTCACAGAGCTTTTATAAATACATTTTGTATGTATTTTATTATGTTGTTGTAAACTAAATAAAATTCAACTTATTATTTACCTATCGTATTCCAAGCGTTTGTATGGTACCATTAAAGTCCATTGTGGCCTTAATACAAATATATTTCTCTATTTAATAGGATGAAGGTACCCCTTTTCTTTATATTCATTAATTTTTAAAGGCACTTTATTCAACTATCCAGTTGCTGTACTGATATATGTACAATGCCTTGAAAGTATTCACACCATTTGACATTTTCTACATTTTGTCATGTTACAACCAAAAACATAAATGTATTTTGAGATTTTGATGCGATAGACTGTGACAGACCTAGCCGGGAGAGAGACTTTTGGAGGGGACTGTATGCTAGCCTCTTGCCGTACGATCGGGGGCCCTTGCATTTGGGGGAACGGTGCTCTTTGTGAGCTGTATGCCTGGGGACCCTTGAGGTGGTATTACTGTGGATTCGGGTCCTGGTCCCCCAGGACACACAGACTCTGGGGACCCTGGATTTGCCATATTGGAATAGTGGCTGATTCATAATGCTGGGACAGATACTGTTAGGAGATGCTGATGAAAATTCCAACACCTGTCTGTCTATTGTCTGCTAAAATGTGTATTGAAAATAAGTCTACTATGGGATCTAAGAGTCATTAGATCCCCATTGTTATTTGTGTTAATTAACTCTGCTATTGTGTGAAGAGGAGTCTATGTTGATTGTGATAATGTTGATTGTATTTTCTGAACTACAAGACGGCCAGTCTGGCCTAACGGTCATGTCTGAGTCATCTAGGCTGTCTAAAGGGATTAGTTAATTAGCTCATGTTAATTAGCTTAATTAGGTTACAGCTGTATTGTTAGAGTAATATGAGCAGGAGGTCTGCACCTCCACTTTGAGTGTATAAAAGCCTGTATTTTGCAATAAACGAGATTCCTGTTTGAACTTACATACAGCCTGCCTGGTGTTTGTTCTGAGCTATCACAATTGGACTAGAACGGCACAGAGCTGTAGTTCTAATCCCGGAGCATTGGATGACCGAGCAATCAGATGTTGCGATCTGCAGTCTGATTCAATAGCTGCAGAGGAGTGTCGGGAGAGTGGAACCGAGCGAGCAAGGGGCTCGTTACATTTTTCTCCACTTTCGGCAGGAGACTAACACAGGAGAAGACCCCAGACGGGTTGACTCCAAAGTTAGTCAGTAGTTCCAGTCCTCTAATGCCTGTACCCACACAGTACCCCAAACAAATTGTTCTAAACAAAGCATTACTCACCCAGCCAACCTCTGCCTCTCTCAGAGAACATATCTGCCGCTGGGGAGAGGCCTGGACTGGCCCTTCTCCCTGGAGTCCTTTCTGCCGCTGGAGAGAAGACAGGGTGTCTGAGCTCACTCCGTCATGCTGTTGGGGATCTGGGCCGACTGCCCAGCATCCCTGGGGTATACAGGTGGAGACTGAAGACCCATCCACCTTCACAGGAAATCCAACCTCTGTTAGTTGAGGGCAGAGGCCAGCAGTACTCGGCCCTGTTGCCAGCCCTTCTGCTGGAAACCCCACACCATCTGCTCCGGATAACTGTTGGGGAGGGACGACGAACACTTCCTCTCCCTTCTCCCCCTGTATCCTGATCCGCTGCTGGGAAGTGACCACCTCCTTCTCACCCTGAGCCTCCGGAACTGCCGCAGGTGTAGGGCAGAGATCTTGGACCCTCTGTCTGGTTGCCAGCACTTCAGCTGGGGAAGTTCCTTGTAACTTCACAGATACTTCTGTTGGTGCTGGGCAGAGCACAGTGAAGTTTGGTCCTAATAACAGCTCCTCTTCTGCTGGAGGCTCACCAGTTTGTTCTTCCTCAGCAGAAAAGTCTATCAAATCCCCTGTCTCTGCAACTGGTGTCTGGCGATAAAGGTTCACCATCTCCTCTCCGTGGAAACCAGAAGATGCTATCAGTGCTGGGCAGAGCACAGTGAAGTTTGGCCCTAATAACAGCTCTTCTTCTGCTGGAGGCTCACATAGACTAACACAAAGTGGCACATAATTGTGAAGTGGAAGGAAAATGATAAATGTTTTTTAAGTTTTTTTACAAATAAATACCGTATTTATCGGCGTATAACACGCACTTTTTTCCCCTTAAAATCAGGGGAAAGTCGCAGGTGCGTGTTATACGCCGATCCCCGCCGATCCCGAGCTGTCACATTTTCAAAATCGCGGACTGCGATTTGAAAATGGCGCCGCCGGAGCCGAAGTACACAGAGTCGGTCCTCGGCTCTTTCCGGCGGCTCTCGTTTACTTTCGGCTCCACTCGTAGTCCCGAGCGGAGCTATCCGAACCTACTCGGATAGCTCCGCTCGGGACTACGAGTGGAGCCGAAAGTAAACGAGAGCCGCCGGAAAGAGCCGAGGACCGGCTCTGTGTACTTCGGCGCCGGCGGCGCCATTTTCAAATCGTGGACCGTGATTTTGAAGCCCTGGAAGCAGGGACAGGGGATCCCAGGCTGCACTGGGGCAAGGCTGCACTGGGGAAGGCTGCACTAACAAGGCTGCACTGGGGAAGGCTGCACTGGGGAAGGCTGCACTGACAAGGCTGCACTGGGGAAGGCTGCACTGACAAGGCTGCACTGGGGAAGGCTGCACTGACAAGGCTGCACTGGGGAAGGCTGCACTGACAAGGCTGCACTGGGGAAGGCTGCACTGACAAGGCTGCACTGGGGAAGGCTGCACTGACAAGGCTGCACTGACAAGGCTGCACTGACATGGCTGCACTGACAAGGCTGCAATGAAGGGCATTTAAATGTAAGTTTTTTTTCCCTTCAACTTCCCTCCTAAAAGTTTTTTTTCCTTAAAATTCCCTCCTAAATTGGGGTGCGTGTTATACGCCGGTGCGTGTTATACGCCGATAAATACGGTATGTGAAAAATGTGGCGTGCATTTGTATTCAGTCAATACTTTGTAAAACCATCTTTACCTGCAATTACAGCTGCAAGTCTTTTTGGGTATGTCTCTACCAGCTTTGCACATCTAGAGGGTGAAATTTGTGCCCATTCTTCTTTACAAAATTGCTCAAGCTCTGTCATATTGCATTGAGAGCGTCTGTGAACAGCAATTTTGAAGTCTCGCCACAGATTCTCAATTGAAATTAGGTATGGACTTTGACTGGGCCATTCTAACACAAGAATATGCTTTGATCTAAACCATTCCATTATAGCTCTGGCTGTATGTTTAGGGTCGTTGTCCTGCTGGAAGGTAAACCTCCTCCCCACTTTCAAGTCTTTTGCAGACTCTAACAGGTTTTCTTCTAAGACTGCCCTGTATTTGGCTCCATCCATCTTCCCATCAACTCTGACCAGCTTCCCTGTCCTTCCTGAAGAAAAGCATCCCCACAACATGATGCTGCCACTACCATGTTTCACAGTGGGGATGGTGTGTTCAGGGTGATGTGCAATAGTAGTAGTATTTTTCTGCCACACATAGTGTTTTGCTTTTAGACCAAAAAGTTCAATTTTGGTCTCATTTGACCAGTGCACCTTCTTCCACATGTGTGCTGTGTCCCCCACTTGGCTCCCCGTAAACGGCAAACATGACATCTTATGGCTCTCTTTCAACCATGGCTTTCTTCTTGCCACTCTTCGATAAAGGCCAGATTTGTGGAGTGCACGACTAATAGTTGTCCTGTGGACAGATTCTCCCACCTGAGCTGTGGATCTCTGCAGCTCCTCCAGAGTTACCATGGGCCTCTTGGCTGCTTCTCTGATTATTGCTCTCCTTGCCATCAGTTTAGGTTGATGGCCATGTCTTGGTAGATTTGCAGGTGAACCATACTCTTTTCATTTACAGATGATGGCTTGAACAATGCTCCATGAGATGTTCAAAGCTCAAGATATTCTTTATAACCTAACCCTGCTTTAAACCTCTCTACAACTTTATCCCTGACCTGTCTGGTGTGTTCCACGGCCTTCATGATGCTGTTTGTTCACTAAGGTTCTCTAACAAACCTCGAAGGGCTTCACAGAACAGCTGTATTTATACAGTGACTTCTGAAGGCAATTGGTTCCATTAGATTTTAGTTAGGGGTATCAGAGTAAAGGGGGCTAAATGCAAATGCACACTTTTCACATATTTACTTGTAGAAAATTTTGAAAACCATTCATCATTTTTCTTCCACTTCACAATTAGGTGCCACCTTGTGTTGGTCTATCACATAAAATCCCAATTAAATACATTTAAGTCTTTGGTTGTAACATGACAAAACGTGGAAAATTTCAAGGGGTATAAATACTTTTTCAAGGCACTGTATGTATTGTAGAGATACTCTGAATGCATTACCGGAGCTCCCCCCCCCCCCCCCCCGAAGAAGGCTTAATTCGTTGAAAAATGTTGGGGCTCTGGACTTTCATGCATCCGGAACTGTTATCTTCAGTTGTGCTGTAACATTATTGGAACGCTACTGTGTTTGTTTGAACCATTTTTAACTTTATACTGTAGCATTGTTATCATATACACTGTTTGCCCTGGTCTCAGGAGACCATTTTTAATGTTGTCTCAATAAAATGTTGTAATTTTAGCCAAATATTACGCTTTTCTATGATTATGGCATCACAAAGTCCCATTTCTCCCTCTCTTTTCCACTTTGTGGGTTTTACATAAATAGCCACTCTCCTGTCCCACAATCCAGCGATCGGCTCACCCCAGCCATTTTCTCCTCTTGTCGCCTGTCCCCCGCTCTGTCATCTTAACTGTGGACACCTGAGTGTGACAGCTTGCAGCTTCACAGCCAGGTTCCCACTGCACATGTGCGAGCCGTGCTGCGTATTGTGAATGGTCCTTCAGTCTTCTGCGACCTATCACATGGGAAGGGGGAGGAGAACTTCCACTTTCAATTGCCTAGGCTGTCGGAGCGGGTACCTGTCAAAATCAGGTACCCCTCCCCTCATCACCCCAAAAGTGCCATTTCACAAACAGGGGCAGGGGAGGAGGCCTTAAAGCAGAACTCCATCTTTTGGGTGGAGCTCCGAATCAATCTGGAGAAGATTCTGGAGGAGATAGATAATCTATACAGTACATAGATATGCTTAGCTGCATCCTAGCATCCTGCATATCAGTGCAGGTGTTTAGTGACAGTTTGAATGGAAAACTGATACAAATGTGAAAGTCAAATTGTTTGCACAGCTTTAATTCATTTGCTCTTGTAAAGGTGTGAAGTATGTCAGTGGTTTGTGTCTGGGCAAATAGGACTGATTTTGTCAATGTCAACATTGTCTTTTTTGTTCTCAATGAACGTTGGGAGTTTGAAATAATGTTGTGAATAGAAAGATGTGGAAACATACAATTGAAGTGGAGATATGCGATTGATGCAGAAGACAGCTTTATCACTGTGGCAGCAGAGTTTTTAGAGTTACTCTAGTGTAAAAAAATAATAAACTGGTCTATAGCATGGGAACAAAAAAAAAATTGGCGTAAGTAAATTATTCTCACTTAGCAGTTCACACAATATTTCACAATAATGTGGCTAAAAAAAACAAATAAAAATTCTCAGTATTGAATACCTTATGAATACACCACAACAGGAAGTCTAGTACATCAACACATCTATAAAAAATAGAAATATACTGAAGAAGAGAAGTAAAAAATTACAACCCGGCAGATTGCATAAAAAAAACAAAAACAAGATATACCGGTACTTGTGCTCAGATCCCAATAGTTTGTCCATGAATATAATCTACCAGGTGCTAAAGGGATGTGACCACATATTAACACTACAAATAATGGATGAGCACTCTGCACACTGCTACACCCTTTCAAACTAACTTTGCAATAAAAAATAGGCATATTTAGTTCATACATACATATTGTAATACCATAGTTGCCAACAGTCCTAAGTTTCCTTGAAAAATCGTGGGAAATTGGCTTTGTCCTGGTGTATCGCCAGAGCCGCCGCTAGAGGTCTGGGGTCGGCACTGGTGATTTGGTCTCCACTGCCATTTTTGTAAAGACCAGCTCTCGTGGAGGCCGAGGGGAAGAAACAAGAGGCAGAGGCCGGGTGGCAATGAAAGTGTCTGCCAATAGAAATGGAGCTGCCGCCAACCCCCCTTGCTGCCAATCCATGACATTTTGTGGGCCAGGCCTGGTCTTCTCTAAAATGGCGGCGGAGACCAAATCACCAGTGCCGACCCCAAACCTCTAGCGGCGGCTCTGGTTATACAGCAGCATTGAGGGCTCATAATACATCTGGTGGCAAGTGACACAAGCTGCATCTGGTGGCAAGTGACACAAGCTGCATCTGGTGGCAAGTGACACAAGCTGCATCTGGTGGCAAGTGACACAAGCTGCATCTGGTGAGAAAGGATGTGCTGCATCTGGTGACAAGCTGCATCTATCTGGTGGCAAGTGGCATGGCAGGTGACGCGCTGAATCTGGTGGCAGGCGACATGACAAGCCACAAGCTGCATCTGGTTGCAGGTAACGGTGGCAAGTGACACACTGCACCTGGTGGCAGTCGACATGGCACGTGACAAGCTGCATCTGGTGGCATGCGATGGTGGCAAGTGACACGCTCAGGGCTCCCACTGATTCTGCATTATGGTAAGTTGAACTATTTCATTTTATATTACAACGTAATAATAGAAATAGTGCACTTCAATCATCCTGACACCATATCAACCATGGTGTGGTGATGATTGAAGCGCTAACACCAGTAAAACAGCCACAGAGATCGACCAGCCGACCCCCCACCGGTTCTTGGCAGCATTTTCTTTCATGAAACCAGTCCCTGTCTCAAAAAGTTAGGGGACCACTGCTGTAGGCAACCCATCAGATCACTGTCCAGCCGCAGCTTCCATTTATGAACACATGGCCACAGGCCATGTGAAACTACACATGTGCCGCATCAGCTTGGCCCTTTGGGCTTGGACAAGCTTGGCCAAGCTTGGCCTAGCTCGGGCACATGCATATGACATCATGATGCCACCCTGAATGCAGTGGGTGCGCCCCCCAGAGATAGATGAATGGAGGAGTACAGGGACCAACCGGGACGGGACACAACAGGACTGGTGATTATCACCCCCATCTTCTCTGTACACCTCCTCATCTCTGTGTGCTGTCAGCTGTGTTCTTAATCTTAATCCTAAAGTAGAACTATGGGCAAAACTTTTTTTTTCATTTTGGATAGAGTAAGGGAGAGCTATAACCCCTGTCAGATTTTTTTTCGTCATCTCTGTCCCATTGCGGAGATTTTGCTTCACTTCCTGTCCCATAGCCAAACAGGTAGTGAGAGGAAATCTCTGCAAATTAAAGGAATTTCTTGGGGACCCCCAGCTCACCAGAACTAGTATCCACATTGGAAGATTTTCCATCTGTTACTTTTCTGGGGACAACCCAAAATTTGGGATTTTCTTTTTACTTACACTTTCAATGATAATGGTAAACAGGACAAATAGAAAGGGTGAATCTCCTTAACTGGGGCACAGACAGCAATAAAAATTGACAGGGGCTTTAATCCCTCTCCACTCTATCCAAAATTTAAAAAAAAGTTTTGTCTTTAGTTATACTTTAATCTGTGTCCCTCATCTCTGACCATCTCTATCATGTCCACAATCTCTGACCCCATCTCTTGTAGTAGGTCTGCAGTCTCCTGTATCATGTCTGCACCCTCTTATTGCTATGGGATGTTTACGATTGTAATAGGAATAAAAGTGATTAAAAAAAAATTAAAGGGACAGTGTAAAAATAACGCATATGTAAGTCACGCATGCACATGTAAACAGTGCATGTGAGATATCATCCTGAACTGTAGAGCGAGAGCAATAATTCTAGCACTCGACCTCCTCTGTAACTCTAAACAGGTAACCTGTAGAAATGTTTAAAGCATAGAATATGGAGGTTTTTAAGTACCGTAGATTGTCACCATTCCACAAGCATGCACAATTTTAAAGCGTGACATGTTGTTAGGTATTTATTTACTATTTGCGTAACATCATCTTTCGTTTTTATACAAAAAAAATAAAAAATCAGGTTATATATTGTGTTTTGTTTTGTTTTTTAATTCCAAAAAAAAAAAAAAATGTGTTTAAAAAACAGCTGTGCAAATACCATGTGGCATAAAAAACTGCAACAATTGCCATTTAATTTCTTATGGTCTCTGCTAAAAAGAAAAAAGTATGTATATGTGTGTGTGTGTGTGTGTATATATATATATATATATATATATATATATATATATATATATATATATAAAGGTTTGGTCTTCAAGTAGTTATCTACAGCCCCCCCCGCCCCCCCTTACCTGCATAGACCATTTTTGGTATAGGTGAACTATGCCTTTAAGCACATCTCTAACGCACAAAGGAATTCATTCAATTCCTTCATATGACAAAATAATACCACGAGCAGCTCATGCACAACCCTGTTGTACAGTACAATAAATTTGCAAGTAGGAAGATAAGAATCCTTTACTTCAGAAGAGACATAACGGGGAGAATTTACTAGAATTGAAGGAGATAGAATTGGAGCAGATAGAATATGGAACAGCTGTGCTTGGTAACCAGCTTCTATCTAAGAATTTTCTTTTGAATTTCGCTCCATTAGTGGGCAGCAGCAATGGATAATTTTCATGCAGCCATCAAATTGGAGTGATCAGGCATGCTGGAAATTTTTGGAAAAACAAACAAATTTCTAATTAATGATGGGAGAATCGTGCAAGAAATATAATCAAAAAAGAAATGCGCATGAGCTGTGACCTGGAAAGAAAAGAAAATACTCAGCAATTAATTTTCTTTTCATTAGCACATGAGGTGAAATTGAAGGCATGGTTGGTCAAATTTCGAAATCAATAGTGGAACCATCAGATCACAAAACACACGGAATTTCAGATTATCAAAAGAAATTTTTTTGGCATTCGACCCATGTAAGCTTTGAAAAAGAAAAGGTAGAACATTGCTGTGCACAAATGCTCCAGGTTGTGGCTGCTCCAGTAAATTCCCCTCCATATATCTCTTCTTCTTCTTAAAAAAACCCTTCCTTTTTAAAAGTACACTAAAGTTCCTCTTTGGGAAGATTCACCCTTTTATTTATAATGGTGGTGACGATTGTCACTAAGAGAACATGAGGGGAAATGCAGAATCTTAAGCCTAGTACATACGGGCCAAATGTCGTCTGGCATCAGCCAGTTCAATAGAAACCGGCAGAGGTTCGGCCCGTGTGTATGGCAGCTGCTTAGCCGGCTTCTGTTGAAAGTACAGGCCCGAAAAAAGTCTGCTGACCGGAGTGTTCAGAACACAATAGCACAGCAGGGGAGATCACTGTACTAACATTGGATTGCTAGTACAGCGGCTCCGACCTGAGCTGTCAGTGGTGTGTACAAGGCTTTTGAGTTTTCCCAAGAACAAGAGGTTAAGTGAAAACTTCTGAAGGAAATGTCTGTTCTAGGGACAACTGTCTAATGCCCCGTACACACGGTCGGATTTTCCGATGGAAAATGTCCGATCGGAGCGTGTTGTCGGAAATTCCGACCGTGTGTGGGCTCCATCGGACATTTCCATCAGATTTTCCGACACACAAAGTTGGAGAGCAGGAGATAAAATTTTCCGACAACAAAATCCGTTGTCGGAATTTCCGATCATGTGTACTCAAATCCGACGGACAAAGTGTCACGCATGCTCAGAATAAATAAAGAGATGGAAGCTATTGGCTACTGCCCTGTTTATAGTCCCGACGTACGTGTTTTACGTCACCGCGTTTAGAACGATCGGATTTTCCGACAACTTTGTGTGACCGTGTGTATGCAAGACAAGTTTGAGCCAACATCCGTCTGAAAAAATCCATGGATTTTGTTGTCGGAATGTCCGAACAAAGTCCGACCGTGTGTACGCCCTGTAAGAGGGGAATTCCACTTTGGAAGATTTCATCT
The DNA here is from genome assembly GCF_042186555.1 of Aquarana catesbeiana. Lineage (NCBI taxonomy): Eukaryota > Metazoa > Chordata > Amphibia > Anura > Ranidae > Aquarana > Aquarana catesbeiana. The sequence goes on along the minus strand of NC_133326.1, from coordinate 81,187,974 downwards.
TACTTTCCTGTGGCGTATCTGGGATAGGAAGAGAAGAGAAAGTTCTTCAATGGTACACAGACAGCAAAAATAAATTGTTAGGGATTTTAACCCTTTTCTACTGTATAAAAAATAAAAAGTTTTGGATATACTTACATTTTAATCCCTATGGAACTTGCAGGCTCATTGGAGCAAAAATGTTAATTGCAAACACTGTCCAGCACAGTGAAAAGCCAGGCATTGTAAAGGGGAGTAGTGCTGCATCTGAGGTCTAAAATTTTTGTTATTCTAGCTAAGGTGGTAAGGAGAACCCATACTTTTTTTTTCATACAAAAACACAGCTATAAATTTGTGCTGCTTTGGCTCATTCAGAATTTGTCTACTCCAAGGGGAATGCAACCTTTTGAGAGCAGTGTGTCAAAAAATGTTTGAAAGATGAGAGTTTCCGACAGGGCTTCTATCAGTCATGAGGCCCAGTACAGCCTACCTGACAGGCCCCCATACTGCTCCGCTTGGTCTTTGAATACTTTAATGGCCACCCCAGTCCACACGACCTTTCAGGCATCCACCATACCTGTACAACCTGGCACACTGGCTCAAATTCAGCAGGAAAGGGTTGACAATCCAGACCTGAGACGTCCAATGAGAACACCAAACAAAGTCCTAAGGTCCCACAACTTTTAATGATAAAATGAGTTCACAGTAGAAGAACACAGAACATCCAACACTTTTCAGGGGTAAAACAAACTCTGCCCTTCTTCAGGGCTTAGAAACTCTAAGTGGTGGGAGTTCTAGCATGGCATAATCACCAGGGATGATTCACAGCAGTTTGCAAATGACCTTTGATTTGTACAGCATAAGAACTGTCATTGAAAGCCTGGTCACAGAATCAGTAGCATATAAATCTTGTGTGATAGGGAGTACATATGCATCATAAATCTCCCCAGTCATTTTACTTTAAATTCTGCCAATACTGCTTGTCACAGGGAACATTGTAATAACCAATATGACACATAGACCTCTTAAATATAAATGTCAGTAAAAATATATTTTAGAGAAAAATGTGATGTTTTTTAGGTGACCATTAGCCATCAAGACAGGGTATCTTTTTGTATCTTAATGTATTTTAACTGTGAAAATGCAATTCAACTCACAACAAAGTCTGAAAACAGAGAGAAAGCCAAAGAGCAAATTTGTTTTCCCTAAAACCTCCTCAGGCACCAATTAACAATACCAGAAAATAGGACACAGAAATCATGGTGTCATTAAAGTAAGTGGATGTTAATATGTTGTTAAGGCTACAAAATGAATGCTAGCACACTTCTCTCAGTAGTGGGGATCCAGATGAAATGTTGCAGCATAACTTGCTAAGATTGATCAGACTACCATATATACTGTTCAAAAGTTTACGGCAGCTAGGAAGAAATACTGTAAAGTAAGAATGCTTTAAAAACACACAGTATATATTTCTAATTGTTTATTTTTTATCAATTTACAAAATTCTAGGTGAGTGAACAGAAGAAAAATCTAAATAAAATCAATATTTGGCGTGACTACCCTTTGGCTTCAGAACAGCATCAATTCTTACACCTGTACACTTGGACAAAGTCAGGGAGTTTGTAGGATTAGAGTCCATATGCCAAGCAGGTGCTAATGATCATCACTTTCATATGTAGGTTGAAACACAGTCATTAACTCAAACAGAAGCAGCTGTGTGGGAGGCTTAAAACTGGGTGAGGAACAGCTAAACTCTGCTACTAAGGTGAGGTTGTGGAAGACAGTTTCATGTGACAGGTCATACACCATGGCAAGACTGAGCTCAGTAACAAGACAGAAAGTAGTTATACTGCATCAGCAAGGTCTCTCCCAGTCAAAGATTTCAAAGAAGACTTATGTTTCAAGATGTGTTGTTCAAGCTCTTATGAAGAAGCACAAAGGAACAGGCAATGTGGAGGACCGTAGATGCAGTGGTCGGCCAAGGAAGCTTAAAGTAGAAGTCCAGTCTAACACTAAAATCGCTACATCTATAGACATCCACGATCTAACACTAATCTATCTAGCCCTGCTAGGGATGAGCCGAACACCCCCCGGTTCGGTTCGCACCAGAACCCGCGAACGGACCGAAAGTTCGCACGAACGTTAGAACCCCATTGACGTCTATGGGACTCGAACGTTCGAAATCAAAAGTGCTCATTTTAAAGGCTAATTTGCATGGTATTGTCCTAAAAAGGGTTTGGGGACCCGGGTCCTACCCCAGGGGACATGTATCAATGCAAAAAAAACTTTTAAAAACGGCCGTTTTTTCGGGAGCAGTGATTTTAATGATGCTTAAAGTAAAAAAAAAAAAGTGAAATATTCCTTTAAATATCGTACCTGGGGGGTGTCTATAGTATGCCTGTAAAGTGACGCGTGTTTCCCATGTTTAGAACAGTCCCTGCACCAAATGTCATTTTTAAAGGAAAAAATCTCATTTAAAACTGCTTGCGGGTTTAATGTCATGTCGGGTCATGGCAATATGGATGAAAATCAGTGAGACAAACGGCATGGGTACCCCCCAGTCCATTACCAGTCCCTTTGGGTCTTGTATGGATATTAAGGGGAACCCCGCACCCAAATTAAAATAAGGAAAGGTGTGGGGCCACCAGGCCCTATATACTCTGAACAGCAGTATACAGGCGGTGCAAACAAGACAGGGACTGTAGGTTTGTTGTTAAGTAGAATCTGTTTGTAATTTTGAACATTTTTAACGTGTTTAGCTCCAGCCAAAAAATCTTTTCTAAGCTTTTTGGAAAACATAGGGAAGGGTTATCACCCCTGTGACATTTGTTTTGCTGTCTTTCCTCCTCTTCAGAAGATTTCACCTCACTTTTTTGTCCCAATGAAAAATGTTTTTTGAAAATTTGGGTTTTTTTGTGGAACAAGGATTGGAAAGCATCAGTGGAAAGGAGAACTTGTTTTCCCATATTAACTCTTACAGGAGAGAATTTCCCTTCCTAGGGGTAGATTTCATCTCACTTCCTGTTGTCTCCTTCCGTTTGCAAGTAGGAGTCGTTTGTAAGTTAGATGTTTGAAAGTAGGGTCCTGCCCTATATACTCAGCAGAAATTTGGGCCTTAGGTGTTGCTGTGGCCACAACACTGTAAGCCCTCACAGGGCCCTGCTGTGAAATATTAGATCAAGAATTGTAATTACATGCCCCTGTTGAACAGCAGCTGAAAAATTAGGCCTTAGGCACTGGTGCTGGTGCCACAACACTGCAACCCCTCACAGACACTCTAGTTGGAACGCAGGAACGAGCCCTGCTGCAAATTATTGCTTCAAAAATTGTAATTACACGCCCCTGTTAGACAGGGGCAGAAAAATTGGGCCTTAGGCACTGGTGCTGGTGCCACAACACTGCAACCCCTCACAGACACTCTAGTTGGAACGCAGGAACGAGCCCTGCTGCAAATGATTGCTTCAAAAATTGTAATTACACGCCCCTGTTAGACAGGGGCAGAAAAATTGGGCCTTAGGCACTGGTGCTGGTGCCACAACACTGCAACCCCTCACAGACACTCTAGTTGGAACGCAGGAACGAGCCCTACTGCAAAGTATTGCATCAAAAATTGTAATTACACGCCCCTGTTAGACAGGGGCAGAAAAATTGGGCCTTAGGCACTGGTGCTGGTGCCACAACACTGCAACCCCTCACAGACACTCTAGTTGGAACGCAGGAACGAGCCCTGCTGCAAAGTATTGCATCAAAAATTGTAATTACACGCCCCTGTTAGACAGGGGCAGAAAAATTGGGCCCTAGGCACTGGTGCTGGTGCCACAACACTGCAACCCCTCACAGACACTCTAGTTGGAATGCAGGAACGAGCCCTGCTGCAAAGTATTACATCAAAAATTGTAATTACACGCCCCTGTTAAACAGGGGCTGAAAAATTGTGCCTTAGGCACTGGTGGTGGCGCCCAGAACCAAAAATGTTCTTACAAGCTATCAGCGTGATGATTGAGGAGGAAGAGGATAATTACTCAGGGATAGTCACTCAGCATCAGCATAGGCAGTCTTTGAAGGGATCTGAGATTTCAAAAAAAATTATTCGGTTACATCAGCATCAGGTGCTTGGTAGCTGGTGGTGATCCAAGACTCATTCATTTTTATGAAGGTCAGCCGATCGACCGAGTCGGTGGACAGACGCACCCTGTGATCGGTTACCACGCCTCCAGCAGCACTGAATGTGCGTTCCGAAAGAACGCTGGATGCAGGACAGGCCAGTAGCTCAATTGCATACTGTGCAAGCTCTGGCCAGTGATCCATCCTCAAGACCCAGTAACCCAGAGGATTTTCGGTGGGAAAGGTGTCCAAGTCTGATCTTGCCCCTAGGTATTCCTGCACCATGTAAAACAGACGCTGGCGATGGTTGCTGGAACCGATCATACCTTGGGGCTGCGGACCAAAAAATTGTCTGAACGCATCGGTCAGACGGCCACCTTCTCCACCGCTCCTTCTTTGACTGACCGAAGCCTCAGCAACACGTTGTCCAGAAACAGGAGTTTGTAACCTCCCAGTCTCTGGGAACGCGTTGCACAGACCTTTCTGCAAGGCCTCCCGAAGATGTTTCATCCTCTGCTCCCTCTGCGATGGCAAGATAAGGTCCGCAACCTTACCCTTGTAACGTGGATCAAGGAGGGTTGCCAGCCAGTATTGGTCCTTCTCCTTGATACCACGAATACGAGGATCCTTACGCAGGCTTTGCAGGATCAGGGAGGCCATGCAGCGTAGGTTTGCTGAGGCATTCGGTCCGGAGTCCTCTGGGTCACTAAGAACGACATGGTCCGCAGCCACCTCCTCCCAGCCACGTACAAGTCCATGTGTTTCTTGGGACTGATCCCTTAAAGACTGCTGCTGATGCTGAGTGCCAGGCTCCACCTCCATACTGACACAATCTTCCTCCTCCTCCTCTTCCTCCTCGTCCTCTTCCTGTGTGATCGGCGGGCACGCAGGAACACTGTCTGGATAAAGGGGGCCTTGAGAGCTAAGGAAGTCCTCCTCTTCCTGCCTCTGTTCTGCCTCAAGTGCCCTGTCCATTATTCCACGCAGCGTGTGCTCCAACAGGTGGACAAGGGGGACAGTGTCACTGATGCATGCACTGTCACTGCTCACCATCCTCGTGGCCTCCTCGAATGGTGACAGGACAGTGCATGCATCCCTGATCATGGCCCACTGGCGTGGGGAAAAAAAACCAAGCTCCCCTGACCCTGTCCTGGTGCCATAGTCGCACAGGTACTCATTGATGGCCCTCTGCTGCGTGTGCAGCCGCTGCAGCATGGCCAACGTTGAGTTCCACCTGGTGGGCATGTCACAGATTAGGCGGTTCTTGGGCAGGTTAAACTCCTTTTGGAGGTCCGTCAGCCGAGCACTGGCATTATATGACCGGCGGAAATGCACACAGACTTTCCTGGCCTGCCTCAGGACATCCTGTAAGCCCGGGTACCTGCCCAAGAACCGCTGCACCACCAAGTTAAGGACGTGAGCCAAACAGGGCACATGGGTCATTTGTCCCTGTCGGAGGGCAGAGAGGAGGTTGGTGCCATTGTCGCAAACCACCATTCCTGCCTTAAGTTGGCGTGGCGTCAACCACCTCTGAACCTGCCCCTGCAGAGCTGACAGAACCTCTGCCCCAGTGTGGCTCCTGTCCCCCAAGCACACCAGCTCAAGCACCGCATGGCATCTTTTGGCCTGCGTACTTGCGTAGCCCCTTGAACGCCTACGGAGCACCGCTGGTTCCGAGGAAGAGGCCATGGAGGAAGAAGAAGAGGAGGGGGTGGAGGAGAGAGGTGTGTCACAATCAGCATTTTGGAGGCGTGGTGGCGGAACAACCTCCAACACTACTGCACCTTGTCCTGCATCCTTCCCAGCTGCCAGCAGAGTCACCCAATGCGCCGTGAAACTTAGGTAACGTCCCTGTCCATGCCTGCTGGACCATGAGTCAGCGGTAATATGCACCTTACCGCTGACCGCCCTGTCCAGCGAGGCATGGACATTGCCTTCCACATGCCGGTAGAGAGCCGGAATCGCCTTCCGTGAGAAAAAGTGGCGTTTGGGTACCTGCCACTGAGGAACCGCACATTCCACAAACTCACGGAAGGGGGCAGAGTCTACCAACTGAAAAGGCAGCAGTTGAAGTGCTAGCAATTTTGCCAAGCTAGCATTCAACCGCTGGGCATGTGGATGGCTGGGAGCAAACTTCTTTCGGCGGTGCAGCAGCTGGGGCAGGGAAATTTGCCTGGTACAATCTGACGTCGGTGTACCAAAAGCAGATTGCCCACAAGTACTTGGCTGTGACACACCTAATTCTACACCTTCATTCCTCTCACTGTAGGTCTCAGAGAGGACTGAAGGTCTAGTGGGGTTGGAAATCTCAGCTGATGAGGAGCAAGGAGAGATCCTCTTTGTTCTTTGGTGTGGGTCTTTTAGATACGCTTGCCAACGAACTGCATGGCAGGTCAACATATGTCTGGTCAAGCATGTGGTACCCAAGCGGGAGATATTTTGGCCACGCGAGATACGCTTGAGACATATGTTGCAAATAGCAGCGGTGCGATCTGATGCACTCGTCTCAAAAAAGGCCCACACCAAAGAACTTTTTGAATAACGCGCAGAGACTGCAGCGCCCTGCACATGTGGAGCTTTGGGGTGTGATGCAGTCAATGTGCTGCCCTTAGGCTGGCCCCTGGAGGGCATCCTGCCTCGTTGGTGATGTGCTGCCGCCTCCTCCTCCTCCTCCTCCTCCTCCTCCTCCTCCTCCTCCTCCTCCTCTCTCCTATCAGGCACCCACGTTGAGTCAGTGACCTCATCATCCCCTCCCTCCTCATCACTGGAGCAAACCTGGCAGTATGCTGCAGCAGGGGGAGCATGACTGCCAGATTGCTGTCCTTCTTGGGCACCCCCTCTGTCCGCGCTCATGTTACTGCCTTCATCGAGCTCAGTATCGTCATCAGAGCCTTCCAAACGCTGGGCATCCTCCTGGAGCATGTACCCAACACTGTGGTCAAACAGTTCGAGGGAATCCTCATGAGGACATGGTGGAGCTAGGGAAGGAGTCACTGATGACATTGAGCTGAGGGAAGAGGCCGCTGCTTTGCCAGACAAAGCACCCTGGGCATGGGTGAGAGAGGATGAGGAGGATGAGGACGGCTTGGTCATCCACTCGACCAAGTCTTCCGCATGTTGCGGCTCAACATGGCCAGCTGCCGAAAAAAAGGCCAAGCGTGTCCCATGGCCACGTGCTGATGAGGATGCACCGTCTCCACGACCAGCACTAGACACAGAGCCTGCTTGCCCTCTCTTATTGGCTTGTGACTGTCTGCCTCTCCTTCTTGGCCTTCCAGACATACTAATGGCCTGTAGCTGCACTAAGCTGGGATAGAACACCTGTAATTTTCTTCAAGTAGCTTTATATACTGTAACCAGACAAGCCTGCCTGTCAGTAGGAAGATAACAGGAACGGATCTAGCTGAACACTGTGAGCAGGACGCACTGTACTAAATGTAAATAGTCTAGCTGCCTGACCGTGGTACTAATAGGATCAAATAGAACACCTGTAATTTTCTTCAGGTAGCTTTATATACTGTAACCAGACAAGCCTGCCTGTCAGTAGGAAGATAACAGGAACGGATCTAGCTGTACACTGTGAGCAGGACGCACTGTACTAAATGTAAATAGTCTAGCTGCCTGACCGTGGTACTAATAGGATCAAATAGAACACCTGTAATTTTCTTCAGGTAGCTTTATATACTGTAACCAGACAAGCCTGCCTGTCAGTAGGAAGATAACAGGAACGGATCTAGCTGTACACTGTGAGCAGGACGCACTGTACTAAATGTAAATAGTCTAGCTGCCTGACCGTGGTACTAATAGGATCAAATAGAACACCTGTAATTTTCTTCAGGTAGCTTTATATACTGTAACCAGACAAGCCTGCCTGTCAGTAGGAAGATAACAGGAACGGATCTAGCTGAACACTGTGAGCAGGACACACTGTACTAAATGTAAATAGTCTAGCTGCCTGACCGTGGTACTAATAGGATCAAATAGAACACCTGTAATTTTCTTCAGGTAGCTTTATATACTGTAACCAGACAAGCCTGCCTGTCAGTAGGAAGATAACAGGAACGGATCTAGCTGAACACTGTGAGCAGGACACACTGTACTAAATGTAAATAGTCTAGCTGCCTGACCGTGGTACTAATAGGATCAAATAGAACACCTGTAATTTTCTTCAGGTAGCTTTATATACTGTAACCAGACAAGCCTGCCGGTCAGTAGGAATTTAACAGGAACGGATCTAGCTGAACACTGTGAGCAGGACGCACTGCATTAAATGTAAATAGTCTAGATAGAAGATAACAGGAACGGATCTAGCTAAACTGAATACAGTGTATATATATATATGCAACACCTGGGATGCATATATATACACAATACACTGTAAGTGCAGCTAACTGACTGACTGTTCTGCCTAATCTATCTAACTCAAATCAAATGACACTGTCTCTCTCTCTCTCTATCTCTCAGCACACCGGAACACACACTACACAGGGCCGCCGTGCAGGCGGCCTTATATAGTGTGGGGTGTGTACTAAATGCCCTGAGCCGTAATTGGCCAAAGCCACCCTGGCTTTGGCCAATTACAGCTCTCTCTACTGACAGCGCTGTGATTGGCCAAGCATGCGGGTCATAGTGCATGCTTGGCCAATCATCAGCCAGCAATGCACTGCGATGCCGCAGTGAATTATGGGCCGTGACGCGCCACACGAATTTAGCGCGAACGGCCCATAACGTTCGCAATTCGGCGAACGATCGAACAGCCGATGTTCGAGTCGAACATGGGTTCGACTCGAACACGAAGCTCATCCCTAAGCCCTGCAAAGAAAAAAATCAGTATACATACCTTTTCTGAAGCTTATCTGGTCCGGTCACATGCTGAGCTGTTAGCAGCGGCTTCGCTGTGGAGGTGGGTGCAGAGGAGGCAGCCGACAACGAAAGCCCCATAGTAAGTCTATGGGTGATGTCACTTTCCATTTATTTCAAAGCCATTGATGGCTCCCACCATTGGAGACCGGACAGGAGTGGCTTCAAAAAAACGTATGTATAATATCTTCTTTACAGGGGTAGATAGGTTAGTCTTAAGGCCCGTACACACGATCGGACTTTTTGACAACAAACATGCAAATTAGCTGTTTTGGAGAAACATCCGACCGTGTGTACGCTCCATCGGACAAACTTTTTCTGTTTCCATCGGACTTTTGTTGGCTGTGCGAACAGACAAACTTTCCGGCAACAAAAGTCTGATGGAGCAAAGTCCGATCGTGTGTACACAAGGGTATCGGACTTTTATACAAACTACAGTACGCGGTCGCGAGAATGTTGGATGACATGACCATGCCCCCTTATGACCTCACAGTTCCAGCATGCCCCGGAACTGTGATGTCATAGGGGGCGGGGTCACTGCCTATATAAGTCATAGCGGAGAGCCCAGACAGCATTACAGCCGGAGAGAGCGACGTGTCAACATCTCTGGAAGAGAAGAGGGGAGAAGACATCTCTGAAGCCCGGGCTCCTCCGCTAGCAAAAGCAGGGTCCCCCCTCCCCCAAAGCACCCACCCCTCATGTTGAGGGCATACGGCCTGGTACGGCTCAGGAGGGGGGGCGCTCGCCTGTCCCCACCCCCTTTTCTTGACAGGCTGGGCTGCGTGCTCAGATAAGGGTCTGGTATGGATTTTGGGGGGCCCCCACGCCGTTTTTTTGGCGTAGGGTGTTCCCCTTACAAACCATACCAGATCTATGGGTCTGGTATGCCCCTGGAGGGGAACCCATGCCGGTTTTTTATTTAAAAATTGACGTGGAGTTCCCCCTCAAGATTCACACCAAACACAGTGCCTGGCATTGGCGGGGATCCAAGTCGGATCCCCGCACCAGTGTGAACCCGGCTCGCAAGGTGTCAATATCGCCAATAAAAGCAGCGAGATTGACACAATATCAGACAACAATACAGAAGTTGACCAAAGGGTGGTGGTAAAGAGCTGAAAAACCACGTGATTTGGTGAAAGTTGGCTGGAAAAATCCTGCCATCTGTGTGCAATACAAACTTATGGCCAACTCCCTTTGTACAAAAATCCAAGGGAAAGTTTGTACCAAGTCCTATCGTGTGTATGGGGCTTTAGATTCATGGATGTCTGTAGATGTAGAGATTTCAGTGTTAGACTGGACTTCCACTTTAATGCAGCAGATGGAAGACATGTCATGCTTACTTCCCTTTGACATAGGAAGATGTCCAGCAGTGCCATCAACACAGAAACTAGTGGGACCCAGGTATAGCCATCTACCGTCCGGAGAGGTCTGGCCAGAAGTGGTCTCCATGAAAGAATTACGGCCAAAAAGCTATACCCCTGGTTTGGAGACAAGGCTAAACTATGCATGAAAACATAGGAACCGGGGTGCAGAAATAATGGCAGCAGGTGCTCTGGACTGATGAGTCAAAATTTGAAATATTTGGCTGTACCAGGAGGCATTTTGCTTGCCGAAGTGCTGGAGAGTGGTGAAGCATGGTGGAAGTTCCTTGCAATTGTGGGGCTGCAATTCTGCAAATAGAGTTGGAGATTTGGTCAGGATCAATGGTGTTCTCAATGTTGAGAAATACAGGCAGATACTTATATATCATGCCATACCATCAGGGAGGCTTGTGGTTGGCCCCACATTTATTCTGCAGCAGAACAACCCCAAACATGCAGCAAATGTCATTTGGAGCCATCTTTGGCATAAAGAAGAACAAGGAGTCCTGGAAGTGATAATCTGGCCCCCACAGAGCCCTAATCTCAATATCAGACAGAAATATTTGAGACAGCCTACATCCACAGAAGACCTGTGGTTAGTTCTACAAGAGGTTTGGAACAACCTAAATTTAGAGTTTCTTCAAAAACTGCGTGCAAGTGTACCTAGGAGAATTGATGCTGTTTTCAAGGCAAAGGGTGGTCACACCAAATATCGATTTGAATCTCTCTTCTGTTCATTTACTTTCCATTTTGTTAATTAAAACTACAAGAAACGATTACTACTTCTATTTCTGAAAGTATTTTTAATTTACAAAAAGTTTCCAGATCTGCCAAAAACTTTTGCACAGTACTGTGTGTATATAAGGTATGATAGATAGATAGATAGATAGATAGATAGATAGATAGATAGATAGATAGATAGATAGATAGATAGATAGATAGATAGATAGATAGATAGATAGATAGATAGATAGATAGATAGATAGATAGATAGATAGATAGATAGATAGATAGATAGATAGATAGATAGATAGATAGATAGATAGATAGATAGATAGAGAGATAGATAGATAGATAGATAGATAGATAGATAGATAGATAGATAGATAGATAGATAGATAGATAGATAGATAGATTCACTGGCCACTTTATTAGGTACACCTGTTTAATTGAATAAAAAAGCAGTGCAGAAGTGATTATTAATTACTAAAAACAACAATAAGTCCCAGAGTGTAGAGTTTCTGAAGCAAAGAGGTGTCAACAGCTGACACACCGACAGGAAGAGGAAAGACTCCTTAGTAGTGAACAGGGTGCTTGAAAATGGTATTAACCACTGTGCATCCAATTCGTGTTCCACCACCAGAGGTACAGGCCGCTCACCTTAATGAATGGACCTCTGAACTAACAGACAGGTAATTCATGCAGTCCCTTCATAAGGGTAATTGTAAAAGTTGAGAGGGCTGACTTCCTGTAGGGTCCTCCAATCGATCTAGACATTCATTCGATAACCCAATGTCACACTCTTCAGTCATGCATTGCTTTTATTATTCTGAAGAAATCCCTGTGTGTTCCTCTGTGCCTCTGGTCTGAGTAGGTCTAATGGGTTTACAATTACCCTTATGAAGGGACTGCATGAATGACCTGTCTGTTAGTTCAGAGGTCCATTCATTAAGGTGAGCGGCCTGTACCTCTGGTGGTGGAACACACTGAATTGGATGCACAGTGGTTAATATCGTTTTCAAGCACCCTGTTCACTACTAAGCTAAGCTACTACTAAGGCGTCTTCCCTCTTCCTTTTGGTGTGTCAGCTGTTGACATCTCTTTGCTTCAGAAACTCTACACTCTGGGACTTGTTGTTTTAGTAATTAATGATCACTTCTGCACTGATTTTTTATTCAAGCTCGACCTAAGGATTGTTTTATATTGACCTTTAGTGTTCAGCTGCTGTTCGTTAGGATTGGTTTTGCGCTGTCTGATTTTCTTTTTTTACACCTGTTTAATTGCTTGGTAACACAATTTGCTAATCAGCCAATGACATGGCAACAACTTAATGCATTTAGGCATCTAGTCTTGATAAAGACAACTTGCTGAAGTTCAAACCGAGCATCAGAATGGGGAGGAAAGGGGATTTAAGTGACTTTGAATGTGGCATGATTGTTGGTGCCAGACGGGTCTGCTTTCGGGTGGATGGGGACACCTACAGATAGGCACCATGTTCAGGCTCCGGAGGTGTGGCATCTGAGATTTTGCGGACGTCAGCGCAGCTGGACGCACTATATCATCTGATGGCTGGGGGATGTGTCCGCATTTGCGTGCCTCCCTATGACAGTGGGCGTGTCCTGTGCTCACATGTCAGCCATCCACACATGGTGTTGGGGGCGGAGCCTCCTGGGCTCTTCCGGGGTTAAATTGGAGGTCAGGCATGGCTTGCATTTCAATTTCACTCTTCATTGAGGACACACACAGCTGTGGAGGTTGCCTGCTGTGTCTCATTACTCTTATATTCAAGATATTCACCACACTCGGGTATTTACCATCTTCACCTTTTGATACTTGTTACATTTAGGCATACTTGCATACCTCATAAATAGCTTTATTTATTTTATTTATTCATTTTTTGAGCACTTATTTTTATTTATTTTTGATTTTTGATATCACACTCCACCCCTCTTTCCTCTCCGTCTTTTTCATCTTGTCACTTGATAGTATCCCTCTGCTATCCTATGTTTTCCACCATCTCCATGTCCCTACCATCCTTGGCCCAGGCCTTTTACACACATTATATATATATATATATATATATATATATATATATATATATATATATATATATATATATATATATACACATATCTGTATGCCAATACTCATTGATTTTACTACTTTAGATGCCTGACAAACATACTCATGTTTATAGCCTATACTCTTTATGGACTAACAAGGTTTCTAGGGATACATCACTACCCTACTATTACACAATCACAGTCCACCTCTTTCACTTCTTTTTCTTTTCTATCTTTTCACCTGTTAGTATCTCTCTGTTATCCTATGTTTCTTACCATCTCCATGTTCCCTACCATCTTTGGGTCCAGGCCTCTCATTTCATGCATATATATCTTTATGCTAATACTTATTGATTTTACTTTATTACTTTAGATGCCTGACAAACATACTTATGTTTACAGCCTACACTCTTTATGAACTAACAAGGTCTCTAGGGTTACATCACTACACCTATGCCATGCCTGCTCTCCGTTTGGCCCCTCGTGGGGTCCCATCTGACTTCACCCCCTCAGCTCCCTGGTGAGGCACCTGCTGCCGCTATCTTGGAGCCGCACACCTGTAGCCATGGTCAAGCTCAGTGGTGAGTATGGGGACCCATAACCCCTCCTACCCTGTGCCTTTATAACTAATACTGTGCCATTTTGCCAACTATATACTTTTTTATCTTAGGTACAATGTTACAGACATCCACCCCTGAAGAGCGTGCTGGATCTCGCGAAACTAGTCGGGTAGTATGATGCCCATGTACTATGACTGCTATTACATCCATGTACCAATATTTCTTGTTTATATATATCTTTTTTTTTGGCAACTGTTGGTGTTATCTATGCATGTAAAAAATTTTACTTGAATAAACCATATACTGTATTTACTACTGTTATGTTTACTGGCGGAAACGGTACCCACTTCATTTAAAGTCCCAGGGCGAATCCTTTGTTTTACTATATGTTATAGGGATGGAAGTGTGTTACTGGGGACACCAGACCTTTCTCTCTTTTTTCTTTTTTCCTCTTTACAACTAAGGTATACAGAATACCATCTCTGAATGCACAAACACATTGAACCTTGAAGCAGATGGGCTACAGCAGCAGAAGGCCACACCGGGTGCCACTCCTGTCAGCTAAGAGAGGGAAACGGAGGCTACAATTTGCACAGGCTCACCAAAATTGGACAATAGAAGATTGGAAAAAACGTTGCCTGGTCTGATGAGTCTCAATTCTAGCTGCAACATTCAGATGATAGGGTCAGAATTTGGCATAAACAACATGAAAGCATGGATCCACCCTGCCTTGTGTCAACAGTTCAGGCTGGTGGTGGTATAATGGTGTGGGGGGTATTTTTTTGGCACACTTTGGGCCTCTAAGTACCAATTGAGCATTGTTTAAATGCCACGGCCTACCTGAGTATTGTTGCTTACTGGGTCCATCCCTTTGTGACTACAGTGTACTACATCACATCTCGCCACTGGTTTCTTGAACATGACAATGAGTTCACTGTACTCCAATGGCCTCCAGTCACCAGATCTCAATCCAATAGAGCACCTTTGGTATGTGGTGGAATGGGAGATTCGCATCATGGATGTGCAGTCGATAAATCTGCAGCAACTGCGTGATGCTATCATGTCAATATGGACCAAAATCTCTGAAGAATGTTTCCAACACCTTGTTGAATCTATGCCACAAAAAATTAAGTTCTGCAGGTAAAGAGGGGGTTCAACAAGGTACTCGCAACGTGTACCTAATAAAGTGGCAAGTGAGTGTTTATCCTGGACTGTAGCTGATAACTGCAGCAGAAATTATTCCTTTGTTGCCGTTGTATTATCCTTCTGGAGTGTAGGCAAGGTTAAACTGAATATTCATTAATGCAGAAGTGCAGCAGCCATCTTTAAGGAGACAACTTTGCAGTGTTTATCTATAAAGTGTCTCCAGTGCAGGGAACAGCCATCTTGGAAGGGGGGAGAGAAACATGCAGAGGAGTGGAAAAAGACTGGGCTGCTGGCTGGAACCCTGCCATAGCTGTCTGCAATCTGTTGAGACTTGAGAGAAGCAAAGAGACTGCTCATCAAATAGGACCTTGCCTGAGAGACCGGGAAACTTCTCCCTGGCAGGATGGGAGGTGTAATATGGATGCCTGGTGTGATCACACTGTACTAGAGAGCACTTCCACTGCTTGTAAGGAAGGAAAAGAGAGACTATCTCAGAAGGACTGAAAGAGAGAAGTCACAACATCTCGTATTCCTGTCTGAGGCCTTGAACTGAATCAGAGCATTGTTACGCTTTATTCAAGGGCCCCAGCTTTGCTGGCCAACTTAAAATGAGGACAGTTATAACAAGTTAGGAATGTGTTTATATACTGTCGCCAGACAAGTGCAATTCAGTTCTGTTAATTACTGTTAGTCAGAATACTGCAAATGTTTAGTCATATCTCTCAGAGTAACACTATCGTCTTATTGATTATTTGTGTAAGTACACTTATTAATTCTCTCTCCTTTTAAGCTGTTCTTGGCCTAATAAATTCTTTGAAATACCTCAAGGCGTGTTGGTAAGTACTGGGTAAGCGAAGTATGTCATCTTTCTTAAGGTGTTAAGGAAAATCACAAAACAATTCAGTGACTCCTCTGGGGGTAGCGCTATATATATATATATATATATATATATATATATATATATACACAGTGCCTTGCAAAAGCATTCACCCCCCTTGGCCCCTTTTCATGTTTTGTTGCCTTACAACCTGCTAGAGTTATCATGGATTGTCTGAGGATTTGCATCATTTAATTTACAGAACATGCCCACAACTTTGAAGATATTTTTTTTTTTTTTATTATTGTAAATTAAACAACAAATAGGACAAAATAACAGAAAAAGTCAATGTGCATAACTATTCACCCCCCTAAAGTCAATCCTTTGTAGAGCCACCTTTTGCAGCTATCACAGCTCCAAGCCGCTTTGGATAAGTCTCTATGAGCTTGCCATATCTTACCACTGGGATTTTTGCTCATCCCTCCCTACAAAACTGCTCCAGGTCCTTCAAGTTGGATGGTTTGCGCTTGTGAACAACAATCTTAAAGTCTGACCACAGATTTTCTATTGGATTGAGGTCTGGGCTTTGACTAGGCCATTCCAACACATTTAGATGTTTCCCCTTAAACCACTCAAGTATTGCTTTAGCAGTGTGTTTGGGGTCATTGTCCTGCTGGAAGCTGAACCTCCGTCCTAGCCTCAAAGCACACACAGAGTGGTACAGGTTTTGCTCAAGAATATCCCTGTATTTAGCATCATCTATCTTTCCCTCAACCCTGACCAGTTTCCCAGTCCCGACTGCTGAAAAACATCCCCACAGCATGATGCTGCCACCACCACTGTGGGGTGTTCTTTGGGTGATGTGTTGGGTTTGCGCCAGATGTAGCGTTTTCTTTGATGGCCAAAAAGTTCAATTTTAGTCTCATTAGACCAGAGCACCTTCCTCCATACATTTTGGGAGTCTCCCACGTGCCTTTTTGCAAACTCAAAATGTGCCATTTTGTTTTTTGCTGAAAGTAATGGCTTTCTTCTGGCCACTCTGCCATAAAGCCCAACTCTATGGAGCATACGGCTTATTGTATTCCTATGTACAGATACTCCAGTCTCTGCTGTGGAACTCTGCAGCTCCTCCAGAGTTACCTTAGGTCTCTGTGCTGCCTCTCTGATTAATGCACTCCTTGCCCAGTCCATGAGTTTTGATGTGTGGCCGTCTCTTGGCAGGTTTGCTATTGTGCCATGTTCTTTCCATTTGGTTATGATAGATTTGATGGTGCTCCTAGTGATCATCAAAGATTTGGATGTTTTTTTATAACCTAACCCTGACTTGTACTTCTCAACAACATTGTCCCTTTCTTGTTTGGAGAGTTACCTGGTCTTCGTGGCAGTGTTTGGTTAGTGATGCCTCTTGCTTAGGCGTTGCAGCCTCTGGGGCCTTTCAAAAAAGGTGTGTCTATATGTAATGACAGTTCATGTGACACTTAGATTGCACACAGGTGGACATAATTTCACTAATTATGTGACCTCTGAAGGTAATTGGTTGCACCAGAGCTTTTTATGGGCTTCATAAAAAAGGGGGTGAATACATACGTACATGCCAATTATCAGTTTTTTTATTTATGAAAAAATTGTTTTATGTGTATATTTTTCTAATTTTACTTCACCAGCTTAGACTATTGTGTTCTGATCCATCACATATAATTCTGCAAGTTCCTAGTCTGAACTTACGTGGCACTAAAGACCATACCTCTGCCCCAATGTGACGGCGCTCAGGCCAGGTGGCCATGGCAATATGGAAAGAGTATATTTTCTGCCATACCTGGAAAAAGGCAGCTGGCGAGTATATGGATATGAGGAAGATCAGTACAAACACAGGAGGGTGTCCCCTAGCCAACAAACCTTTTACTTTGCCTTCAATAGGTAAAAAAAAAAAAACAGGTTCACTTGGAAGATATTTTTTTAATGGAAAGGGTTAAGGTTTCTGCAAATAGTATACTATGGTTTATTAACCACTACACACACCTTTCACAAAGTGTATAGATTTCCATGAAAACCACAAACATTCTATTCAAACATCTATAAATGTCATAACTGCTCACCATGTTGTGTACACATGCTGCAGAAGTGTCAGTTCTATGCATACAATTACCTTTTATATATATATATATATATATATATATATATATATTTATAAAATTCAGGGGTTTTTTTTGCCAAAAATGTATATATTTAGAGCTCTTTTCACAGAAACACTGGAGTCTATTCATAAGTGCTTCACACAAAATTCATACAGTTTTCACCCAAGATTACACATTTTTCAAATTGAATCTGGTTAACCTGTATAGATCCACGCTATAGCCGAATGACGGCTACAGCACGGAGCTGCATTGCCGGAAGGCCGTCTATTGATGTCTTCCAATTTCAAAGCTGGCCATGCCCCCCCTGAAGGCCCTCTAAGTGCCACCTATCAGTGCCACCTAGCATTGCTGCCTATCAGTGTCACCTACCATTGCCGATCAGTGGCCATCAGTGCCACCTATCAGTGCCAGCTATTAGTGTCCTTCAGTGCCACCCATCAATGTCCATCAGTGCCACCCACCAGTGCCACCTATCAGTGCCCACCAGTGCCACCTATCAGTGCCCATCAGTGTAACCTCATCAGCGTACATCAATGAAGGAGAAAAATTACCTGTATTAAGAATGTATTAACAAAATATAAAACGGTTTTGTATTTTAATTTAAAAAAAAAAAAAATTGGTGTTTTTTTTTTTTAACAAAAAATGAAAAACCCAGAGGTGATCAAATACCACCAAAAGAAAGCTCTATTTGTGGGGAAAAAAATGATAAAAATGTAATTTGGGTACAGTGTTGTATGACCGTGCAATTGTCATTCAAAGAGTGACAGCGCTAAAAGCTGAAAATTGGTCTGGGCAGGAGGGGGGTTTAGGTGCCCAGTAAGCAAGTGGTTAAAAATTGCCATGAATCTTGGGTGATAGATGTGTAAACCCTGTGTGAAAGCATTTATAAATAGACCCCATAGACACCTATTCTACATATTTATGATCCTTTTAACCTCTCTTGCTTGCTTTCTTGCTTCCTCTCAGCAAGTGAATCATTACGAAAAGGAGCAGTAGAGTACAACCATTATGTAGCCCTGAAAAACAGGATGCAGAGCCTGTGTGAGCCTGAGAGAGTGTTGGCTCTGGGGTTAGTATTTTCCTTTTTTTTTTCGGTGAAGCACATGAAGCATTGGCCATTTTTAACAGTTATTGGTGTGCTACAGTTTTACTAGGAAGCACAGATCACCCTTTTAAAGGATAAGTTCACCTATGAGAACACGTTACATGTTCCACCCGTTTTTAGTGTTCCCGATCCTGCAGCTGTTCCTCCATCCTCGCACTCCCTGTGACAGCAGGCCTGAGATTTTCTCCTCATACCTATTACACTATTTGAAAAGTGCACAGCTGTGCGGGGATCTGCCCACACAACCGCTTCATTCATTCACAGAGAATGAACTACTGTGAATGAATGAACGACAAGTGCCGAGAGCCTTTGCAGCTGTTGGCTTGTAATTCTCAATGAACTACTAGGGAACTTTTGAGCGCTGTGGTAGCTCATTGATTCTTCCGGTCTTTATGAAACTACCTGCTCACGTTCATTCGATGTACAGGCAGACAGCTTACACTGACAGTCTGTAGGAGCCCTGCATAGCAACCGTGATCTGCTGATTGCTGGTGCAATGCTTTCCAGGCTCCTACAATAAAATAGTAAATGCACAGAGTGCATTTATTCTTTTTTTTTTTTAAGTGAACTTATCCTTTAATATATTTCTTTACACAGGCCAATTACAACTGACAGTTAGCTGATGTAGCATACATCAGCTCAGCAACAACAATGTTGCCAAACATTGCTCTTCGAGCAGCCACCTAACACTTGAATTAACCATGCTATGTAATGGTGTCAGCCAAACTGACTGATTTGACAATACAGATAGAAGGTAGCAATGTATGCAATTCTGTTGAAAAAGATTAGCAGTCAATCAAGCTCTCAGTAAGGCAGTTTTTCTGTCAGTTTTTCAGGCAGACCTGATCGGATGCTCCATTCACTCATGTGGAGTGGCGGATGTCAGCGGTGACATGTCCGCTGAAATCTGCCGCTATCCGATTTGATCCTGTCCATGAAATCCAGATGGATGGAGACCCTATTTTCCATCAGTCTGGCGGATGGGATCAGATGAAAACGGACAGGCGGTCCATTTTCATCTGATCTCCCCATAGAGCAGAGCGGGGCCCTGAGCCTCTGACAGATCCATCTCTGCACAGTAAGTGGAGACGGACCTCTCATCCGCCTGCTCAGTGGGGATCAACGGATCGATCCCCCCACTAAGCAAAAACGGAGTCCGCCAGGCAGAACATCTGTGTGCAAGGACCCTAACAGAAAAGATTAGAAATAGTTTCCACACCTGACCACTGGGTGGGAGCACAATACAGTATAACAACAAAAAATACAGTATAACAGAGTGTCAAAAAAGTTCACATGCAAATACAAACACTCATGGTTCCCTGAAAATGGTGTTGATAACACCACTCAACATAACAACATAAGGCTGAAAGAGTCTTTGGTCTGCAGGTTCAGGTAGTTTAAGGTAATGCCACCCTACTAGAATGGCAGTATTCCAGTTGGTACAGTGTCCAATGAGACTGGTGCTTATAAGCAGTGGCGTAGCGTGGGTTATCAGCACCTGGGGCAAGGCAGGTAATTTGCGCCCCCTAATTCGTGGACTTAGTTATTCTCATCTCGCACCCGGAGGATGCTGCCGCGCTCCCGCCGTCACAGGACCTGACATGACATCAAGGGCAGCACACTCGGGACAGCGTCCCTCTAAATTTTGCGTTCAGGGCCATAGC
Source organism: Aquarana catesbeiana (assembly GCF_042186555.1). Classification (NCBI taxonomy): domain Eukaryota; kingdom Metazoa; phylum Chordata; class Amphibia; order Anura; family Ranidae; genus Aquarana; species Aquarana catesbeiana. Next base: position 81,167,463 of record NC_133326.1, on the reverse strand, counting down.
CCAGCTGCCCCCCCCCCATGCTACACCACTGCACAGACACAGCAGGTGCACACTGATTAAAAAAGCCTGGCTATGAGACAGCTGATTGGAAGACTGCTGTCACATAAGAGGAAAAAAGAGCATAATTACCATTATCTAAGGAGTACTCTGGTCCTGGAGCATCAGATCCAAACCCCTTCATCAGTGGGAAAAGAAGTGGGCAGGAAGAGAGGTGGGTGTACACCAGCCGCACTGCTTTCCCTATAAGCGGCGGCAGCCCCTAGCCAGCTTTCATGTGCAGGAGGCGGGTCTGAGATCCTGCAGATGCATATATGGAAAGTGGTGGTGTGAAAGGCCTCAACCTCTCCATCCCTTCATCTCTCCTGGTGTCCTGGTTGCCAGGTGACCTGCGGCTGCGAGGCGCATGCGCGAACTGGGACCTTCTCTTCAGCAGCAGCCTAGGTTGCTATGGAACGGTGGTGGGCAGGGAATGGTGATACTCTTTCCACTCCTCCCACATATGCAGCACATCACCCGCGGCCGGCCCTGCACCCCACACATCCACACGCAGCCGGCCCTGCATGTCACAGCCAACTCTTCCTAGCCCTATGGCCAGTCCGGGCCTGGCGGCAGCTCACAGCTAGGTGGAGGCGGGACTGGTGGAGCAGCCTTTGCGCATGCGCCACCCACAATCGCTAGCAGACCAGTCCCGCCGCCACACATGGCCCCAATCATAGGGCACCTCATGCCCAGCCTGAGACTGAACATGGCGGCCAGAGCACAGCGCGGTGGCAACACAGGAAATAGGAGTTAGGACAGACGGTGCTGGGAGTGACACACACTGGCGTGAGATTTTACCCCCCTAAATGTTGAGCCCAGGGCCATGGTCCCCCTTGCCCCGCTACGCCACTTCTTATAAGGGAGCTGTGTACTCTTGCATTCACCAGTAGCCTGCATGCCAGATACATTGGAAGGCCCAGAGCCTGGTGGCAACTCACATGCCCAGTCACTGCTGTCCCATCAGGCATTGTCCCTCTAAAGACCAAAGGGAAGAAGTTTATATCCCTTGGGATCGCCCTGGAGATTGTGGGAGCCCAATGGATTATGTGGAATGAAGTTAAAGGAGCCAAGGAAAAGCAAGGAAAGCAATAAAAAAGAGGCACTTCAATACTACCCTTTACTTTAAGTAATTCTATCACTTAAAAAAGAAAAAAGAGATGCTGACAAGCCAGTTTGATTGTCTGTATGTACCTGGAGGAACTTTCATTGCCCTGACTATGGCCAAAGGCTTGACCATTCTGAATGGTCAACTCTACCTCATTTCTGTTAGTAATGGAGCTTGCCTTCTCAGTTCCACCTCACATAAGAGGTAAGTCTAAAATGTTTGGTGAATGGTATCAGAAAACAAACAAAATAGAAGATACAAACAAATTACCTATATTGGCCTTCAAAATAATCGCCATCCTTCAGAACACCCTTTTGGCAACGTCATAAAACTTCTGGAAACTGTCAGCAAAGGCCTCTTTAGGAATCAATCACAGAACCGCTGTCACACATTCTTGGATCTCTGCCACGTCTGCAAAATGTGCGCCTTCATGACAAGTCCGCAGGCGCTAGATCAGGAGTATGATGGATGATTGAGAACAGGTACGCCATGCTGAGCCAAGAATTGGCACACACGAATCACACAGTGGAATCCCCTGTGAGGATGGTTTGCAGAAAGGATGGATCCTGGTCACACATGGTAATGAAATCTCCAGAGGTTTCAATCCGTTTTGCTTTTTTCTGTTCGTCTCTCAGCTTGTGTGGCACAAACTGCTTACCCGATTTTTTTTGCAAACGATGGTGCGCACCTTGTTAATGCCCAATTTCTCCCACATCAATCTTAGAGTCAGTTGCCGATCTCGTGCCAGCATTTGTCGCACTCGCTCGATCATATCTGGGGTTCTGCTTGTCAACAGCTGACCCAAACGTAGCTCAACCTCAGTCGTTTCCTTCCCGTTGCGAAAGCATTTGCACAAGTTGTAAACAAATTTTCTGCTTACGGCTTCCATCCCGTACACTTGCACAACATTTCATGTGCCTCTGTCGCCGTTTTCCCCAATTTGTAGCAGAACTTGATGTTCACTTGGTGCTCCATTGCACTGTGACCCTACCTCTCACACTGACTATGCGGGTTTACCCTGATGGTCACGTGTACTCCACGCTAGGTGGCACTTCTGGACATGTTTCTGGATAGCCATGTGCATGCATGCCCACCTTGGCCCATGTTACCGTTGAGATATTGGACCATTCACCAAACTTTTTAGACACACCCGTATATTCTTATTAGCCAGTGAGAAAGTCAGTGCATCTTCCATGACCTGCCATTTGTCCCTATGGAAAGCGCCCTCACAGTAAAGTACAAGTACTTGCAGCAAGCAGATAAAGGAATACACCATACACAAAAGCATTATCTAAAACTTTATCATAGAAAAAAATGATACTGAACACCACACTTGCTTTAGATCAAGTTTCACATCTCTAAAACAGGCTGGGCCCTTATTGTGTGTAGAAAACAACTGAAGGCATCATTTCTCATCTTTCAGTCTTTGCAGTGTAAGTCCTATTAGTGCTGTACAAAGATGTGAAAGGGATAGTCTACTCATTATAAGTGTAATGTAAGCAAAGAACAGGAAATATCTTTCTGTGGAAATAGAGACTGTTGGAGTATCGCCAGCATTATGCTCATATTGTCTGTGGGAAATGTAATGTGAATGGTATAGCAAGATAATATCGCTCTACAAGGAAATATATGACATTCTTTTGTGCAAATTCATTTTCACCTACCATATGACTCTGCAAAGAATAGATCCAGTAATATTTCATGGGAAGTCGGGGATCTGATTCCACACACTTCACTTCCATTGGTTTCAACCTCAGAATGTAAAGTCCACCATTCACCAGATCCTTCCTGAGACAATATAATGAACGACAGTTATCACACAACCTACTGTATACATTGCTATGGCTCCCATACACAAAAAAAAAGTATTTTCTTTCTTGCTTTTTATTTCTCATGTTGCGTAATAAAGGAGGAAAGAAAAATTTCAAATAGTCAATATAGGCAACAAGAAATAACATCCTTACATGTGTGCATAGCTCCCAACTGTCCCTGACTGCCCCTCTTTCCTCCTCATTTGTCCCTCATTTTGATCTGATCTATATAGTTGTATATAAAATGCATTTTTTATCTTTCAAAAAGTGTTTCTCAGTGTTAAACTTTTCCTCCAATTTCTAAATTGCTGCATTTGTAAATTTTAAAAGCCAATGTAATAGTAGTGGTAAAAAAAAAGCCCTTGTACATTTAATTAAACTTTTTTGGTTAATCTTCCTTTAAGGGGGTGTGGCAGGGGGCGTGTCCTCTGCCTACATATGTTTGCTAGTAGGTGTCCCTCATTCCTATCTCAAAATGTTGGGAGGTAGGTGTGTGTATGAGCGAGGGCACATGAACTATTTAAAGTAGATGTAAACCCTAACTGGATAGCATTTTGGGCTAGTTGCCACTAGTGTTGTTCTCTGAAGAGTGACCCACACTTTGGATAGCTCTTCAGAAGACATTTGAAAGGCGGTGTGGGGGGGGGGGGGGATGTAAAAACACAGCTGTTTTATCTCAATGTTTTTGATCTCCTGCAGCCCCTTTGCACATTACATACATTCACTCCCACAATTGCTGCATGCCATTTCTGTGTAGTGGGTGAGGCTCATATGATAAAGTGGCAACACAGGAACACAACTGTGGGATGGGGCAGAGCGTTGTCAGCCTATATCAGAAAGTGTCTGAACAAGGAATTTCATTGAAGAATCATCAGGTATTATTTTCATGAAAGCTGCAAATCTGTAAATATGGAAAATTACTTAACATGTTAAAGTTTATATGAGACTTTAGTAATCATGTTTACTACTTTAAATGGTGACATTTAGGAGTCTATTTATAAAAAAAATTCTTTGGATGAATGCGACAAGCATTCACTCGTCCTTCACAAATTGCGACAGTATTCTTAAAGCTAAATTCCAGGAATTCAGCGCCTTTGTGAAAAAAATGAAGGCACACTATGAGTTAAGTCCAGCGAGGTGCTTGATACCTCCTAGGTTTAGCTCTATTATTTATATCTGACAGCTTTATAGTATTCCCAGAAGACAGCTATTGCTGTAGTTCTGGAAGAGCAATGTTGATTCTCCTGAGCTCTGCATCTTGAACAGGAGAGTTGTTGCACCTGCTATGCCCGCCCCCCTCCTGTGACAGACCCAAAGGGGTATTTGGAGGGGCCTGCAGGGTAGCCTCTTACCACTGATTATGGCCCATGGAGGAGACCAGGGATTTGGATTTGCTTCTTCCGGTCAGATCATGGTGAAGAGCTCAGTTCAGCCACTGATCCATCATTCTCTAATGATGGACAACTATGTGATAAACGCTGAGAGCAAGACGTGGATTAATTCTCTGAATAAAGACAATAAAGCTTCCCTTCTGAAGTGGATAGAAAAGTGTAATATTAGACTGCTTTCACGCTGAAAGCGCCGGCCGTTGGCGCTAAATCGCCGCTCGTTTTAGGGTTAAAAACTCCGGTTTTGCAGAGCTTTCAAAGAGCTTTTCAGGCGCTTTGAAAGCTCCACCCATTCATTCCAATGGGCAGGGATTTTTGGGAGCCCAAATACAGCGCTCCCAACCCACCCCAAAGATCGCACCGCCCCAGTGTGAAAAGATACACTGGAAGGAATGGGAGGTGGTTTTCAGAGGCTATTTCCAGCGCTAAAGTGCCTGAAAACCACCCCGGTGTGAAAGAGGTCTTAATCTTGTACTGGTTAATTGTCAGAAATATTATGGTGGCCCTCCTGCAGACTGAGTTTATGAAGCCCCTCCACTTGGGATAGAAATATTTATCAACAATAGCTCTCAAGAAAGTTATGAAGATAAATTAATTCCCCTTTTTCGTAGACTGCTGGAATATTATATGAGCTTTGTCTCATAGACTGTTGTAGACAAGATTGCGGTGGGGTGGGATCCCTGATTAATCAAAGCATTTTCTGGTTAGGCAGTGACCTATGCCACCTAGGCTTGTGTAGGTAACTAGTTGTTAAAGCGGAGTTCCACCAAAAGTGGAACTTCCCCTCATTTGTCACCCCCCCCTCCGGTACCACATTTGGATATCTATCCCCACTTCCAGGAGACCAGGCCGTGACGCATTATGTCAGCAGCTCGGCTCTCTCCTCCTCTTCCTCCCTCCTCCCCTCACCGCCGGGCCCATAGGAGAGCACAGCGGTGCCTCGCGCATGCGCAGTAGGGACCCGGCATAAAGCCGTAATGCTTCACTACCGGGTTCCCTTACTGGCTATGGTGGCGGCAGCACCCGCCAGCTGATGGAAACATCAGCTGCGGTGCCGACTTCGCTGGATTTCAGGACAGGTAAGTGTCCTATTTTTAAAAGTCAGCAGCTGCAGTATGTGTAGCTGCTGGCTTTTAATTTTTGCAGGGGTGGGTGGACCTCTGGTTTAATTAGATCGCAGATCTCAGCCTGAACATTTATTGTGCTCCAGCTAATCCTTGGGGCGGTCTGCCCAGAAGAAGGCTGGAGAGTCATATAAATAGTCTGAGATGAGGAACAGCAGGGTTCTTCCACTTATCCTTGCTAGAGAGAGTCCAGCCTTCAGGATGGGTACCCTATCTGCAGCAGCAAACCTGATTCCAGCATTTATTCATCGAGGTCCCAGCTGTGGCACAGCTGGGGGACTTGCTCTTGAGGATATCTTTTTTAAGCTAGCTAAGGGAGCCCTCACTTGGGAACCTGGTCTGGAGAGCCCACTACTGAGTGCCCAGTGGAATTTAGAAGGAGTCTGGCTGTCCTGTGGAATTGTGACTATGGATCTCTCCCTCACTGAAGAGTGTCTGGTGGATACTGAAAGGAGGCATTCAGTGATCCTGGGACATCTTGAGCTCAGGATTCTAGTGACTGTGTGCTGTATTGCTTGAATGGACAAGCCAGTCATGTTTCTGCCTGTGGTAGCTCTAAAAAAGGCAGTCTCTGCCATCTGTACTTATTCCTGCATAGAGACGTTTCAGAGAGACTGAGAAAGGTGAAGTGTTCTCCTAAAAATTATCAGGGAATCTGGAGTATCCCATACCACCCCTATCCCATCCCAAGTTCTTCAGCAATAAAAACTCCTAGAGACATCCCCTAGGCCTGGGATGCGTGAAATGGTGCTGTGTGCCTGGCTGCACTAACTCTAGGGAAGGACCGGCTAAATTATAGTGGCTCTTTTGGGGGTAGCTTTACAAAAACATTTTAAATGTATTGAAAATTGAACAGGTTAGTAAAAAACGGTTGCGCTTGTGACAACATAGCAATGTTGTAGAGCAGAATGAAGGTGCAGTAACTGTTTTTTCTATTGGGATATCAGTAGCTTTGGCACATGATCTTGTAGTCTCTGACACTATGACAAAAAGACCTGTTTAGGGTTAGAAGCTTTGAACACAGCTATGTGACTTTTTAAAATGAACACAACCTGAGCAAAATTTGTTTTAATATATCACTTAAAGTAATTGTAAAGGTTCGTTTTAGTTTTTTTGTAAAATAACAAACATGTTATACTTACCTGCTCTGTGCAAGGGTTTTGCACAGAGCGGCCCCAATCTGGGGTGTCCCAGCGGTGCTCCTGGCCCCTCCTCTTCCTCTGGTGCCCCCACGGAGAGACGATTTCCATGGGGGCACCCGTGTGTTTATTGACACAGACAGCAGGACTCGGCCCCGCCCCCATCTCCGATGGCACTGGATTTGATTGACAGCAACTAGAGCCAATGGCTCTTGCTGCTATCAATCTATCCAATGAGGACCCGAGACAGCGGCTGGAGCTGCTGGGCTTGTGCTCGTCGCTGGAACGATTAGGTTCAGGTAAGAAAAAGGGGGGCTCTAGGGGGCAGCTGCAGCACAGAAGGTTTTTCACCTTAATGCATAAAATGCATTAAGGTGAAAAACCTTGAGATTTTACAACCCCTTTATAGTCCAATCTGGGCAAACCTTTTTATAAAACAAAAAAGGTTCCTAAAACAAAAAATCTGCTCAAACCTCATGTTCCATCCCAAGCTCTCTGCTGCAGTACCTCTTCTTCAACACAAGATGTCCCCGGTTGTACAGGTTGGAGGACGAGCAGCGTCACTTAACCCTGCTGAAATTGCAGGGCGTTGTGGGCCCATCCCCTGAGGGGGCATCATCATGGTTCCCTTCATTCATTGTGGAAAGTGGTGCTGATGTGATGATATTATTACAATCTTTGCCCCATTGGGGACTACCAAATGCCAACAGAAAACCCAAAACTAAGAGAACCCAGCAAGTCACATGACCAGCCTGAAATCTTTGTAAACTGATAAGTATACAAAAAAAAAAAAAAAAAAAAAAGCATAATATTTATGCTGGGGCTCTGCAGGTAGAGGACAGAATGATAAGGGGGCAGTGAGCCTAGATGGGAGTTGTACTTAAATCTGCTCTTTTACTGGAGATGGACATTTTTGAATTACTCTATTTAAAAGTGGAACTCCAATCAGACTTTAAATACACAGGTGATTTATTTATTTTTTTAAGCCAAAATACATTTAGCCACTCTTTTGCCTCTTTTGTGGCAAAGCTGCCACCCTGCATAGCTGAACACAACTGAACACAAGGACGAAAGGTGAAAATTGGCCTGGGCAGGAAGGGGGTAAAAGTGCCCTGTATTGAAGTGCTTAAATTGCCCTGGACTCTTGGACCCTTGTTTGGAACTCTCATTGAATTTGTGTGGATTCCACACTGTATAGCTAAAACAGATTTCTCCATTTGCTAATTTACAATCTAAGATCCCTCACATCCATACACATACTAGGGAAAATTTAGAAGGGAGCCAATTAACCTACCAGCATGGAGTGTAAAAGGAAACCCACACAGACTCAGGGAGAACATGCAAACTCAAGACAGATTGTGCCATGATTGGGATTTAAACTGACAACCCTAGTGCTGCCGGATGGAAATGTTAACCACTCAAGCTGGATACACACTATACAACTTTTGTTGTTCGATTTCCTTTAGATTTACCTTCAGCTATGTAGTGAAAGGGCCTGCCTGATTGCATACAAATTGAAAGTGTTTAGGTTTGACCTCATATATGGTTTTGGTAAATCTAAAGGAAAAAATCTAAAGAAAATTATATAGTGTGTAGCCAGCTTTAGCCACTGTGCAGCCCCACAGCTTGTTAATTGTTGATAGGTTTAGCCCACGTTCACATTGGGCCGTTTTGACATGCGATTTGACGTGGCAAATCATCGACTATTGCTGGCAATGGCACCATCTGAATCGGTACGGCGCCAAAAGTAGTTTCTGCACTATTTTTGGCAAGTTCAGGGGCGATTTCAATAGACATCTGTGCAGGAACCCGCACAGATGTTTCTGAAATCGCTCCCAAAGTAATGCGGGTTTGAAATCGTGCGCGTTCAGCTGAACTTGCACGATTTCAAACCCGCATCAGTGTGAACCTAGGCTTAATTTTGATCCTTTAGTACTTACATCTGTTGCATGCTTAATTGATTGCAGTGGAATCCACACATTGCCTAACACAGAGTCCCAAATCCAACCAGACTTCCACACTTGTACAAGGAGCCCACTTTGTATATCACTGAGGTCACTGTAAGAATACACAAATAATTAGTCAAACATTAATATATTAAGAAGTATACATTAAAGCATTTGCAAGACTTTATTGGCAGTATGGCCCTTTCAAAGATCCTGCATAGGGTTACCACCCCATCCCTTTAAAACTGAACACATATTATAACACAGGTTCTGTGACTGATTAAGGTGGTCATTAAACTCACTTGGTGCCTTATCTGCATCAAATTAGTCTCAGAACCTGTGTAATTCATATGTGTTCAGGTTTAAAGGGATGAGGCGGCAAATCTAGTCCTGCACCAGATTCAAAATACCCTGCCAACTGTTTCTGTAGCTTTATCAAAGCATGCAGCAGAGTTTAGATAGTTCTTAATGGATAGGTTTACCTTAGATTCAGGGTGTAACATGTAACATGTTCTAGGTGCCCCTCCTCTCCTCCTTTGTGCTTCCCCCACCCCCCTTAGCGTGACAGTTGGTGGGGGGTTCCTCTCTTTGCACACATTTTGAAAATGGTGTGACTGTGCAGGAGACTCCACCCCATGGACATGCGGTGAGGTCAATGGCTGGTGAGGCTGCCAGATATACACAGGTTACATACGCTGCAAACGTTAGAGCGAGAGCAATAATTCTAGCACTAGACCTTCTCTGTAACTCTAAACATGTAACCTGTAAAAATGTTTACAGCCTATGGAGATTTTTAAGTACTGAAATTTGGCGCCATTCCACAATTTTAAAGCATGGCATGTTAGGTATCTATTTACTCGGCATAACATCATCTTTCACATTATACAAAAAACTAACAGTGATTTTTACATTTTTTTATTCATTAAAAGATTGCTGTGCAAATACCTTGTGACACAAAAGGTTGCAACGACCACCATTTTATTCTCTGGGGTGTCTGCTAAATTATATATATATATATATATATATATATATATATATACATTGTAGCAAAGTGTCATTTCTTCAGTGTTGTCACATGAAAAGATATAATAAAATATTTACAAAAATGTGAGGGGTGTACTCACTTTTGTGAGATACTGTGTGTGTGTGTGTGTATATATATATATATATATATATATATATATATATATATATATATATATAATGTTTGGGGGTTCTGAATAATTTTCTAGCAAAAAAATTATGATTTTTACATGTAGGAGAGAAGTGTCAGAATTGGCCTGGGTGGCAAGGGGTTTTTTACCATAAGCAAGTAATATACAAATAATTATTATATATTGTATTCAAGCAGGCGGCTTAACGGACAAATTACTGAAGTTTGAAGTTATAACTTCCAACCAGTAATTTCACAGTAAATAGATAAATAATAAATTATTATGTTATAACTAGGGTTGTCCCGATACCGATACTAGTATCGGTATCGGCACCGATACCGAGCATTTGCCCAAGTACTTGTACTCGGGCAAATGCTCCCGATGCTTCCGCCGATATCTGGACAGTCAGCAGAGATCGGCGCGTGGGGGAGTTACAAGCTTCTCCCCCCGTGGCTTTCAGCTGCTTTAGTGACATACAGCGGTGATCGGTGCTTGTAACTCCCCCACACGCGATCATCACCGCTGACTGTCACCGCATCCTCCATGCCCCCTCCGTTCTGCTGGCCCCCTCCCCTGTTACTCTTCGTTCCGCTGTCCCCCTCCGTTCCGCTGTCCCCCTCCGTTCCGAATGACGGCTACAGCGCGGACCTGAATTTCCGGGAGGCCGTCATATGACGGCCTCCCCTGTGCACGTGCCCTGGTCACCGAGTCACTAAGACTCATGTATTCGCCGGTCCCGGCCCCTTACCATGTGATCAGCTGTCAGCCAATGACAGCTGATCACATGATCAAAACAAAAGCTCTGTGATCGTTTCTTTTTTCTCTTCACGCTGACAGCGCGAGGAGAAAAAAAAGCCGATCGCCGACTTATCAGCAAGGGACATCAGTCCCGAAGAGGAAGAGGCAATTCTGCCTCATATGTGCCACCAGTACCCCCTGCCATTGCCACCTTACAGTGCCCACAGTGCCCACGAGTACCACCTATCAATACCAACGAGTACCACCTATCAATGCCCACAAGTGCCACCTATCAATGCCCACCAGTGGTGCCAATCAGTGCCACCTAACAGTGCTGCCTATCAGTGTAACCGATCAGTGCCCATCACTGCCACCTATCGGTGCCCATCAGTGCAGCCTCATCAGCATACATCAATGAAGGAGAAAAATTACCTTTTTTAAAATTTTATAACAAAATATAAAAAAAAAAAAAATTATTTTTTTTAAAATCCGGTCTTTTACATTTTTTTTAACAAGAAATAAAAACCGCAAAGGTGATCAAATACCATCAAAAGAAAGCTCTATTTGTGTGAAAAAAATGATAAAAATTATATTTGGATACAGTGTTGTATGACCGCGCAATTGTCATTCAAAGTGCGTCAGTGCTGAAAGCTGATAATTGGTCTGGACAGGAGGGGGGTTTAAGTGCCCAGTAAGCAAGTGGTTAAAAGGACTGTAGTGTGTTTCTGCAAAAAGCACCAAAAAACATGTAGGTGTGAATCAGGCCTCGCTGTCTGTGAGGAAGCAGCGGTCTCTCTGCAAGCAGCAAGCCCCTGATGATAATAGAGCTATAAGTTCCACCTGATTGGAAAACTCATGCTCTAGCTCAGCAGGCTCTGCTCAGGCTGTCGCTGCTTTGTAAGGCCCCTTTCACATGTGCGAACCGTTCATTTCATCAGTTCGGTCACGTCAAAATGGATGAAGTATTCATCAGTCTTTCATCAGTGCTCATCCATTTTTCATCAATGCTCATAAGTTTTTCATCAGTTTTTTTTATATCCACTACCAATGCAAAAAAGTGGTAAAAAACTGACCATTTGTCAGTTTACATCGGTTTTTCGTCTGATCCGTTTTTTTAACGGAAAACGGAAAAAAATAGAGCTTTTTAACAGTTTCAAAAAACAGATGATGACGGATCATGGATGAGAATGTAAATGGATGATCATCCATTTACATCAGTTTTTCCATAGAGATGCATTGATGTTGTTTTTCATCCCTCAACGGATGGATGAAAAACAGACAAAAACGGACAGCATGTGCAGACATCCCAACCTGCTAAAACTATTTTCAGGGAGGTGGCAAACTCATTTCAGGGAGGTGAAGCTTCGTGCTGGCGCAGCCCTACCAGTGCCAATTAAATGCAGCCTATCAGTGTCCATCCATGCCACCTCATCAGTGCCTATAAGCGCAGCCCATCAATGTCCATCAGTGCAGCCAATCAGTGTCCATTCGTGCCACCTCATAAGTGCCCACCAGTGCAGCCCATCAGTGTCCACCAGTTCAGCCTATCAGTGCCACCTCAACAGTGCCCACCAGTGTAGCCTATCAGTGGTCATCAGTGCCCACCAGTGCAGCCCATCAGTGTCCACCAGTGCAGCCCATCAGTGCCCACCAGTTCAGCCTATCAGTGCCACCTCATCAGTGCCCACCAGTGCAGCCTATCAGTGGTCATCAGTGCCCACCAGTGCAGCCCATCAGTGCCCACCAGTTCAGCCTATTAGTGCCACCTCATCAGTGCCCACCAGTGCAGCCTATCAGTGGTCATCAGTGTCCACCAGTGCAGCCCATCAGTGCCCACCAGTTCAGCCTATCAGTGCCACCTCATCAGTGCCCATCAGTGCAACCCCATCAGTGTTCATTAGTGCAGCCTATCAGTGTCCATCAGTACCACTTCATTAGTGCCCACCAGTGCATCCCATCAGTGCCACCTCATCAGTGCCCACCAGTACAGCCCATCAGTGCCCACCAGTGCAGCCTTTCAGTGTCCATCAGTGCAGTCTATCAGTGCCCACCAGTGGAGCCCATCAGTGTAGCCTATCAGTGTCAATCAGTGTCCATGAATGCCACCTCATCAGTGCACACCAGTGCAGCCCATCAGTGTCTTTCCATGCCGACTATCAGTGTCCACCAGCGGATCGCTCCTGGCTCCGTCTCGCCCCCTCCCCTTGCCACAGGGGACAAGACGTACAGGACCCCCTGTGCAATTCGCACCAGAGCCGCTCGGGAGAAGTGTGAACCCGGCCTCAAGGGTTAGTTTTACCAATCTTCCTATGCAAATAAGGGGCATCTGTAGATAAAAAAACAAACTGTGCAGCTTTGACTAAGGTTGAATAATCCCCTTTCTATGGGTGTAGGCCATTTACAAAAACAACATAGAGAGCCGGTCACAATCTCCTGTCATGAGAATTAGATGCGGGGAAACCCAGCCTCAAGCGTTATTCTTTTAGCATAATGCTAGTAGAACAATTTAATATATTATAAAATATGTGTTATTTTTCCTAATGTGTTATATTCAACCATGTGATTGTTATTTCCAGCTTTCATTGCTGAAAGTAATAACTGTTACAGAGGAGATTTATATACAGTAGCTTTATTGTTCTTTATATTTCTAGTAGCATTGCTCAGTAAAGTATATGATTTTAAGATAGATAGATAAATAGATAGATGCTAATATCATAGATAAATAAATGCTTTTACATGCATCTTATGTTTTATGCCATATGTAACTGATCTGTTGATCTGGTCACCATACCAATGAATATCCATCTTTCAGGACCTCGGCTTTTCTGACTTCACCCACCTAGCGCCACTTTCATCATCTGGCTGCTATTTAACTCAGACATTTTCCTGTTCCCTGTATTTGACATAGAAGTAGGATAACTTACAAGGAGTAGTCTTGCTCCCAGCATGGCTCAGAGCCAGGTCTAGGTACTGTAACACTCTGCAGGTTGTGTACCTTGATGATGACATATGTGCTGGCAGTACCTGGATGAACAAACACAAATAACTTGCAATAACTATTTTCGGCATTAACAGCTGACATTTTATTGTTCTTGAATTTCTGTATAGAGCAGTTTTATTTATAACCTACGATTTATAGATGTTAAACCAAATATCTTTGTGGAAGACAATGTTCATGATCAGACATACCACAGAATAAACTCTCTTATGCATTGATGAGCACACTCTGTAACTAAATCTAAGCCTACATTCACATCTGAACGCAATTGAACCATATGTTTTTGCCCACGTTTTCAGAAATGCATGGAAAACTCATAACGTGCTTATGGTGCTATTATTTCCTAATGGCAACCAAAGCACAGGCAGCAGTCCTGCATTTTGTTGCACATTTGCTGTGTGACAAAGCGCACAAAAGCCAAGTGACAAAACACATGAAAAAAGCATCAAAATGCAGAGTGCAAAGCGCGCTTGGCTCAGTGTAAAAAAAAAAAAAAAGGTACTTGAGCTACTCTGGAGTGTTTGTCGCATGTAGGGAAACCTATTCAAATAAAAGCTAAAAAACGGCATACCGCGTCATGTTGCACAGGTTTGATGGGGGCCTAAAGTGAACTTTTCTTGAGGCTGTATTCATACTATCTTCGCATGCAGCTCACAGCAGGGGTCCGGTGCGTCCCCATTCACCGTTTCAGGTCCGATTTCACCCCGAATTTTTGGCTGAATTGGGACCTGAAACAGACCAAAAGACGCACAAGGCTCCTGTGCAAATCGCACCAGAGTAGCAGCAGAGATATGTGAACTGGCCCTATAGAGAGCCAGTCAAAATCTCCTGCTATTGCAAATTGGATGCAGGGAACCTACATCCAATTCGCTTTAGTGTGACCCCAGCCTGAGAGAAGCATAACGGCTGCCATTGCTGACCTTTTTCTGAAAACATAGTTGCCTGGGCTGTTCTTCTGAACAAGTAGCTTCAATACTTCACCAACCGGAACCAAGTATGCAGATCAGGAATGTAGACGTAAAGTCAGAGCATCTGATCTACATGTTTTTTTTGGTCTGTGACTCATTAAAGCAAAATTTAGTATTGTCAGCCTTCTTTCAGGAAGTACAGTATGTCTGGGGAAAAAAAAACAAAAAAAAAAAACACATACCGTATATCTCTCTAATACATGTGTAATTGCCCATGTTATCTACTTAAAAATGCTGCAAAAATACAGAAAAACACCTGCTAGTTTTTTTTCTGTTGTGTGCTGGCAAAACTGCTTCTGCTGCACAGAATCCAAGGCTGTATTGTCAGCCTTGCTCAGTTACTCCAGCTGGACTACAGAATACCTCCCTCTTATGCTATGGGGACTAGGAAATGAAAAAGTGTTATGTAGTCCAGAAGAGAGAACTGAGGTAGAGCTGACAATACTGCTTGGAAGTGCAGCAGAGACACTGGGGTTGATTTACTAAAACTGAGAATGCTAAATCTGTTGCAGCTCTGTATAGAAACCAGCTTCCAAGTTGTATTACCAAAGCTTAAAAACAAGCTGAAGTTAAAAGCTGATTGGCTACCATGCACAGCTGCACCAGATTTTGCATTCTCCAGCTTTAGTAAATTAACCCCACTGTGTTGTCAGCTACTGTTTGGGATGCTTTCAAAAAATATTATTATTTTTATTTTATATAATTCTTTTTTGTTTTTGTTTATTTTTTTTTTAAACTTTTATTGCTATCACAAGGGGAGCAACAATCCCCTAGGTGATAGCATGGGCAGATGGCAGGTACTCTTTATGGAGACATTGGGGGTCTCCCTTGTTCTCCAATGGGGTCTCCCCCAATGTCCCCCTCGCCCTCCAATGTAACAGTATAGCACAGATCATGCTGGAATAGCTGCATCCCCAGCTACATTAGTCAAGGAATGACAGCTGTGGCCTTAGGGTTGCAACCTGTCCGGGATTCACCTGGACAGTACAGGCTTTGAATCATGTGTCCGGGTTTCAGGCGGTCTGAAACCCGGACACATTATTCAGACCGGCTGTGGCTCTCCAAGTAACCAAGATAGTCACACACAAATCTGTTGCTGTCCGTGAGCTGCGAGCGGCTGTCTGAGGGCAGGTTTAGCATCACTGGGGGGCAGGGCGATGATGTTAGCAAAAGCAATTTGGCCACAGCCACTGTTTGCTGCAAACACACTATGTGCACTGCATTACTACTCTCCTTGGGGCACTCAAAGGTGTCCCAGGCTGCTAAAGTTATCGGGTTTGGCTTGAAGAAAAAGTGGCAACCCTATGTGGCCCCAGAACTGATGTAATAGACATTGCTTCCAAGGTCATTAGTGCCAAGAGGGATCAGGGAATGGATTCTCCTCGGGTTCCTCCTGCTGTCACCGGGTAAGTCGTTTCCCTTGGTCCTAGACTTTTCTGTGGAATGGGAGAGGGGCGTGGGTCACACTTTGTTAGCACCATAAAAGTGACGTTAGCCCCATAAAAGTTTAGGAACCAGTGAAGATCTTTCCAATAAGAGTGATCAGGCGGCTCTAGAGCAGCTGGGAGCTTGGTTTAACCACTTGTCTACTATGACTGTGTTGTAGGGGAAATCAAACAATTTTCTTTCCTTCCACCAATAGTGGAAGGATAGAAAATTGCATAATCTATGCATATAGGATGGCCATAGATATCCTAAGGGAAAGCAAGAATCTGTCCACAGAGCTGAGGGTGATCCTTCATTTGACCAACAAATGCATTCTATGTATTAACTCAAATGGCGCTTTCACACTGACACAGCGCGGTTCTCCCGCAGCGCAGCGTACCCTCAGGTTATGAGCAGGTTACCTGTGCTTTGCCATAGATTTCTATTAGATCTGGCAGTTTTGTGCATTTTTTTTCTGAAAGAGCACCGAAAAGTCCTGCATGCAGGACTCTGGGTGCACTTTCTGAAAATGCACCAAACGGCCCAATCTAATAGTCTATGGCAGGGATATGCAATTAGCGGACCTCCAGCTGTTGAAAAACTACAAGTCCCTTCATGCCTCTGTCTCTGGGTGTCATGCTTGTGGCTGTCAGAATCTTGCTATGCTTCATGGGACTTGTAGTTCTGCAACAGATGGAGGTCCGCTAATTGCATATCCCTGGTCTATGGCAAAGCACAGGTTACCCATATAAAGACTGCAGGTACACTATGCTGCATCGGCACTGTGGGAATAACGCACCGCATCAGTGTCAAAGTGCTCAAAGCTTTGTGCTTTTTTCTCAACATAAAAAAAAAAAAAAAAAAAGAAAAATTGGCTATAAGGTGTAAAAGTCCCAAGCATGCTGGGAAATCTTTTTCTGCAATAAAAATTGCTTGCCCAGCCTGACTTTTACAACCAATGTGCAATCAGTGATTTCTCTTGCTTTTATTGAGCCATATATGTCCCACCTTTTAAACGTACTTTAAAAATGTTGCATTAAGTCATGCAAAGAAAGGATTAACAATTTGATAAATACCTGAGAATTGATTAAAACGGCCTCTTTTCACTAGACGGAACAAGAAAAGGGAATATGAGAATTTGTTGCAGATATGAATACAATCCATTTAAATAGTATTTTATAGTATGTTTATTCAATGAGGCAAGGTAATGAGCAAAGTGCATTAACCCATGGCAACCAATCAATCAGAAGTCATCTTTTCAAACTTAAAGCGGAGTTCCACCCAAAAGTAGAATTTCTGTTCATTGTACTCCTCCCCCCCATACCTGTCTTTCACAAGTATGCTTTCCCCACTTCTGGGAGCCTCAGCCGCGGGTATTGATGTCACGGCTGGGGCTCCCCCGTGACATCAATACCTTCCCCTGTCTCCGGGCAAGTAGGAGAGATGAGCCTCACACATGCGCAGTAGGGTTCCCGGTGTGAAGCCGAAAGGCTACACTGCCGGGTTTCCCTACTCGCAATGGCAGCGGCAGCACCCGACAACTGTAGGAAACATCAGCTGCGGTGCCGACAACGCTGGACCCCAGGACAGGTAAGTGTCCGATTATTAAAAGTCAGCAGCTGCTGGCTTTTAATTTTTGCAGTGGTGGGCGGACCTCCGCTTTAACTTTGGCAGCAGAGAAACAAACTATGCAGCAATGGACTACGAAGATGTTCACCAGCACCCTGGCAACTCATTTTAACTACAAGCCATCAGCCGCAATGGCTGACGTACTTGTAGATATTCAGTCACAGGAAACAGTGATTGAATGACACAGCCCTGTGGGCGGAGCCCCGCACGGCCATGTTGTTTTCAAATAGTGACAGTGGGTACAGGGAGAAGATCCCCAGCCCACTGTTCCAGGGTTGCGGGTTCGGGGGGAGAGGCTGCAGATGCTGGAACATGTTACATGATGCTCCAAAAGTAAACGTATCATTTAAACTTTTTTTTTGTATTAAAGTGGTTAAAGGCTAATCTTTCCCATGTCACTCCATGCATTAAGGTAAAAAAATATTCCAGTACCTGTATCGCCACCTCACCCCCCTGTATACTTCCTCACTCGTTCCAGCTCTGTGCCTGTCTGTAGCGGCTCTCCCCGTTCTCACAGGCTTGGCTGTCTGTCCTCATTAACTGCTTGCCGACCAGCCGGCGCAGTTGTACTACGGCAACATGGCTCGGCTGCACGAATTGCCGTTATGTTGCGTCGCTTCTATTTGTGGCCATTAGGGACGCGCTCCCGCTGCATGCCCCCTGAGCCGATGTGAGTGCCCGGCGGTTGCGATGACCGCTGGGCTCCCACGATCGCTCATGACACAGTGAGAACCGGGATCTCTGTGTGGAAACACAGAGATTCCGGTTCTCTGAGGGGAGAAGAGACAGATCATGTGTTCATACAAAGTATGAACACCGATCTATCTCTTCCCCTAGCAAGTCCCATCCCCCCTTCAGTTAGAACACTTAGCAGGGAACACAGTTAACCCCTTGATCGCCCCCTAGTGTTAACCCCTTCACTGCCAGTGACATTTTTACAGTAATCAATGCATTTTTATAGCACTGATCGCTGTATAAATGACAATGGTCACAAAAATGTGTCAAAATTGTCCGATGTTTCCGCCATAATGTCACAGTTACGATAAAAATTGCAGATCGTCGCCATTACTAGTAAAAAAAAAAAATAATAAAAATGCCATAAATCTCTCCCCTATTTTGTAGACGCTATAACTTTTGCGCAAACCAATCAATATACGCTTATTACCAAAAATATGTAGAAGAATACATATCGGCCTAAACTGAGAAAAAATTTGCTTTTTAAAAAAAAATAAACTGGGGATATTTATTATAGCAAAAAGTACAAAATATTGTGTTTTTACAAAATTGTCGCTCTTTTTTTGTTTATAGCGCAAAAGATAAAAACCGCAGAGATGATCAAATACCACCAAAAGAAAGCTCTTTTTCTGGGGAAAAAGAGGACGTCAATTTTGTTTGGGTACAACGTTGCATGACCGTGCAATTGTCAGTTAAAGCGACGCAGTGCCGAATCACAAAAAATGGCCCGGTCATTCAGCAGCCAAATCTTCCGGGGCTGAAGCTGTTACTGACAAAGGAGCGGGGGCGGGGCCAAGCCAAGCTGTGTGTGCAGCACAGCTCAGGATCAAGTCTGCAAGTGTGCCACTCCAGGAAGCAGCTTCCAATAGTGGAACCCTGTGAAGAGGAGGAGCCAAGAGCACCAGCGGGAGACCCCAGAAGAGGAAGATCTGGGCTGATCTGTGCAATTCTATTGCGCAGAGCAGGTAAGTATAACATGTTTGTTACTAAAAAAAATAAATCAGACTTTACAAATCACTTTACAGTTCTATGGTCACAGCATACACTTTCAGTTTATAACATCAGCAATACAAGCAATAATTATATTTGACAATCCAAATTGAAAAATCTCCTTTCATGTTGTGAGTGATGCCTGTCTGCTGCTCATCTTTTTCCACAACTTCCTGAATTCCCAGCATGCTTTGCAGCTTTTCTGCTGTTTACGTACCATTTCTAAGGACTACATATCCCATGGTACCTTACATCTCTGCCTCCTGAAATTCCTTCTCTCAGCACCTTTCTAGTTCAGAAGGCAGACTCTGTGAATTCTGTGACACAGCAGTGCCTACTTACAGGGAATAGTGGCAGAGAATTAAAGTAAATGTGTGGAGGATTTTCACACTGTAAGTTTATAAACTTCAAGATTGTTCAGATTAAAAGGCAGAGGGCTAGAAATGATTGAAATCTGCAAATTAATATATGACTTAACATTTTGATCATAGATTCGTTTAAGGCTGGGTTCACAGTGATGCAATGCGTCACATCGCATGTGATTCACACATTCCCAAAAATCACATGCGATTTTGTGCGGTGCAATATGAGCCCATTATTTTGTATCAATCAAATTGCACTGCATCTGCACAAAAAAGGTGCAGACACCTTTCTTTTTGAGGTACTGAAGTCGGATTGAATGGGTGTAATCCGATTCAAGCAAACGCACTGCGTTCTGTGACCTGCTTTTGGTGTGTCATGCGATTCTGTGTGCTGCAATGTGAGCCCATCATTTTGTATGGTTCAGATCACACCATATCCACGCAAAAAGGTGCAAGCACCTTCTTTTTTTTTTTTGCCGCACTGGAATCGGATCACATGGATGATCATACCCATGCGATCTGATTTAAGCAAGCCCACTGCATTCTGTGACCTGCTTTTGGGGTGTGATGAACTTTAAATTGACACGCACAGCAGATCGCATTAACACACTGTGCTGCAGGAAACACAGTGGTTCCTGTGCAATTCCTGCATCGCATCAGCGCAAACCGTGCCTTAAACTACATTTTTTAGTTAAAGTGATTGTTTGTTTTTTTTTTAAATAAAAAACATGTCATACTTGCCTCCACTGTGCAGCTCATTTTGCAGCTCTCACGGCTCCTCCCTGCATCAGATAACCCCCTAGGGCAGTGATGGCGAACCTTGGCACTCCAGATGTTTTGGAACTACATTTCCTATGATGCTCAACTACACTGCAGAGTGCATGAGCATCATGGGAAATGTAGTTCCAAAACATCTAGGGTGCCAAGGTTCGCCACCACTGCCCTAGAAGAAGTGCTCTCCCGAGGGGGTTACGCTCCACAGACACGAATGCCAGACTCGGCCCTGCCCCCTGGCGCCCGCGTCATTGGATTTGATTGACAGCAGCGGGAGCCAATGGCTGCGCTGCTATCAATCTATCCAATCAAGAGCCGAGAACCCCGTGGAGAGAGGGAAAGCGCGTCCCCGCCGAACAGATGAAGGGGCTCAGGTTTTTTTTCACTTTAATGTATAAGATGCAGGGCTTTTTTTAAGCGGGAACGCGGGGGAACGCAGTTCTGGCACCTCCAGCACTTAGTGTATGTAATAGCATGGGGTGTGCTGGGGGGTCTATCGATATTGGCTGCATGGGGATCTATTGTCACTGGTGGGGATCTGATTTTGTGTGAGGGTCTATTGTTGCTGATGGGGAATCTATTGTTGCTGGGGGGTCTTATGTTGCTGGAAAGGATCTACTGTTGAGGGAGAGGTCTATTTTTACTGGCTTCTGGAGGATCTATTGATTGCTGGCTGCTGGGAGATCTGTTGTTGCTGCTGGGGGGTGTCTAATGTTGCTTGGGTGGATATTTTGTTACTGAGTGTGATATTTTGTTGTGGGTGGTTCACTGTTGCTGCAGAGAATCTATTGTTGTTGGGGTGGAGTCCATTGTTGCTGGGGGAGTCTATTGTTGTGTGGGGATCTATTGCTCGGATTTTATTCCTGGCTGCAGGGGATCTATTTTACTGCTTTTCTTTTTATCATTAACATGTTCCATACAAATGATTAGCACCACAAAATGATACTTGGTTCTGTATTCTCTAAAAGGGGTAGTACTGGATAGGTGGGTAGGGGGTGGAATCAAGGGACGGTGGTCAGAGGTGGGTAGGGGGCAGAGACAAGGGGTGACTCAGACGGGGGGAGTTCCTGCACCTATTCTCCGAGAAAAAAAGCCCTGATAGGATGCATTAAGGTAAAAAAACACAAAAGTTTACAACCCCTTTAAAGTGGAACTTCACATTAAAAAGGAAGTTCCGTTTTAAACCTCCTAACCCCCTCCCCGCTTTTGGAGTTGTTTTTGGGGTGGAGGGGTTTTAGCAGTTATTTTTACCACTTCTGCCCGGAATCGCCTAGGGTGGACCTAGGCTTGTGGTTTTAAAAATTCTCAGCCTTATTAAAGATAAGAGGACACATACAAGTACAGCTATGAAGTCATAGTAAAAGGAAAAGTAGTCCAGTAATCTATGCTGTAACAGACATACAGGTATGCTCCATGTCCCCAATGCAGGTAAGACAATGACAGGTGATAACCCGCTGCTTTACACGAGCACCGGCCCCACTTTTCCCTTATGCTAGCTTTTCTCTATCACAAAGAAGCCCCATTGTGTAATTGTAAGTAAACTGAAAAGAATACAGAAATGCACTCAGTGTTATCACTGAAACTAAAAAGAAAAACTCCTAAGCATACAGTGCTTTAACTGTCAGCTGCTGAGAATTCCCCCTTCAATAAACTCCAGATCATACTATACCTTTCACACACAGCAGCACCATCTCCCAGGATCCCCAGCTGGTCAGTAAGCAGTCAGTGTTCCCGCACTGTCACCCTATTAGTGTGATCCTGTCCCGCTCATTATTCACACTGACTTATTTTCAAGGTTGTTGAGCTGGGAATGAAAACTGCACAGCCACGAGCTCTCCTGTGTCCCTCCCACTCTGGCATTACAACCGAACACTTTAACATGCCATAAGTTGTCTGCACCGGAATAAAACACATGATAATGCAATCATTCACAGTAGTAGAAAAGCTCTGTAAAAATCGGCAATATGCATTATTAATTTGCGTGCCATTAAGATATTTAAAAAAATACATAGGATTCATGTACGCATATTTAACCACTACAGCCCCGGAAGATTTGGCTGCTGAATGACCAGGCCATTTTTTGTGATTCGGCACTGCGTCGCTTTAACTGACAATTGCGCGGTCGTGCGATGTTGCATCCAAACGAAATTGACGTCCTTTTTTTCCCACAAATAGAGCTTTCTTTTGGTGGTATTTGATCACCTCTGTGATTTTTATTTTTTGCGCTTAAAAAAAAAAAAAAAAAGAACGACAATTTTGAAAAAAACACAATATTTTGTACTTTTTGCTATAATAAATATCCCCATTTTTTTTTAAAAAAAGCAAATTTTTTCTCTGTTTAGGCCGATATATATTTTTCTACATATTTTTGGAAAAAAAAAAATCGCAATAGGTGTATATTGATTGGTTTGCGCAAATGTTATAGAGTCTATTAAATAGGGGATAGATTCATAGCATTTTAATTTTTTTACTGGTAATGGCGGCGATCTGCGATTTTTTATTGGGGCTGCGACATTATGGCGGACACATCGGAAACTTTTGACACATTTTTTGGACCATTCGCATTTATACAGCGATCAGTGCTATAAAAATGCATTGATTACTGTAAAAATGTCACTGGCAGGGAAGGGGTTAACACTAGTGTTGCCAACCTACCAGATTAAAATTTACTGACATGACACCTAAAATGTACTGGCACAGCCAAGTTTTTACTGGCATTTCAGGCTACAAATAAGTACAATATGCAATTAGCAATGTGATTTAAGGTAGATATTAAGGCAAAAAGCATATTTCTTATTTTATTTTCAATATAGTAAGTGGCTCAGGGACAGGACCAGGGCTTTTTTTCAGGGGGAACTTGGTGGAACTCAGTTCCACCACCTCTGGCTCAGACCCTTGGGGGGGGGCCTGCTGACCACAATCACTTGTGAACACAGAAGTCTGGTTTCTGTGTTTACAAGTGACAGCTCTGCACTCTGTGTGTAACCCCCCCCTGAACTCTGCACTCTGTATGTAATGCAATCTATTTAATGCCCCTTTAGGACCCTTCTACTGTTTGTGAAGTTTGACTTACCACACCCACTATTTGATGTGATTTGGAGGGTGGGTGTGGGTGGAGAGGTTTTGGGGGGTCGTGGTTGAGTTCCAGCAACTATTGTTTAAGAAAAAAAGCCCTGGACAGGACTAATGCCATGTACACATGGGCAGACTTTTGGACCGGACTGGTTCGACGGAACTAATCTGTCGGACAATCCGACCGTGTGTGGGCTTCATCGGACCTTCAGCGGACTTTTTCTGTTGAAAATCAGACGGACTTTAGATTTGGAACATGTTTCAAATCTTTCCGCGGGAACTCCGCTGGACCCAGTTCCTATCGAGAAATCCGCTCGTCTGTATGCTAGTCCGACGGACGAAAACCGACGCTAGGGCAGCTATTGGCTACTGGCTATCAACTTCCTTATTTTAGCCCGGTGGTACGTCATTACGTAAAATCCGTCAGACTTTGGTGTGATTGTGTGTAGGCAAGTCCATTCGTTAAAAAGTCAGTTGAAAGTCCGTCGGAAAGACCGTCGGACCTTTGATGCCTAAAAGTCCGCCCGTGTGTACACGGCATTAGAGGCAGAATATTAGAATGGGCGGCACACGCACATGAAATGGACTCTCACAATGACACTAACAGCAGTGTGCAGCAGCACAGATCACTGACACGTCCCATCAGTAACAGTCTCTGTCCGTGCCAGGTGGTCCTCTCAGTCCCCTCCAGTCCAAACAGCATGTACAGTCCCGCTCCTGGCTTGCCTTGCTCCCGTCCCACAGACCCGCACATGAGGCTCTGGCCGCTCCGCTCCCTTGCATCATGACCTCACACGACATGCTCAGGCACCGTCTCCGCCAGACCTGCCCTCCGCTGGTACCACCTGAACACACTGTAGCAGGCACTTGGATGGTCCTGGCCGGCTGCGCATGCTCAGTTCCGAGCCAAATGTCACAGCCAGATTTTTTTACTGGCAACCTGGTCCTCTTACTGGCATTTACTGGCAGGAGAAAAGTGCCTGTTTTTTACTGTCTGCCAGTAAAAATACTGACTGTTGGCAACACTGGTTAACACTAGGGGGTGATCAAGGGATTAACTGTGTTCCCTGTGTGTGTTTCTAACTTTAGGGGGAGGGGACTGACCTAGAGGAAGTGACGGATCGTGGTTCCTAGCTAATCGGAACTCATGATCTCTAATGCCTCACAGAACAGGGATTTGTGTGTTTACACACACAACATCGGCCACGAGCATTGGCACCCCCGCTGTGCAGCGAGTGCATGCACACGCCTCCGGCGGCGAGCGCCTGCTATCCCGATCTCGCGAGCCGACGTATAGCTACGATGGCTTGCGGGATTGTGCCGACCTGCCGCAGTAAAAATGACAGTGGCTGGTCAGCAAGCGGTTAATGTACATAGTCTGCATATGGGAATTTAAGGGAAACTCCAGTTCTAGATTTTCTGAAGAAACAGCTGTTTGTCCTACTTCGGTTATTCTGATTTCTCATTAATAAAACATTAGTAAAGGCGTTGGTGCTATGGATCAAACTTGTGAAGTTCAACATAAAAATCACCAAATTTGCATCATAAATAAATCGCAAACTCATGAAAGTCCAAAAGTGACAATCCCAACACCATAAAGTAAATGGATTCTTCTGGTTCGAGAATTCTTCAAATAAAAACTTCAATGTAAAAAGTACAATTACGCAACCAAAATATGTTGTAAATTATCAATGTGTAACAATCACATACGAATTGAGATAAACACAGCTAATGCTGCAAAATAAATAACAATACCCCCATGTTATTAATACCACAATGTGATTAAAAGTCCAAGACAGATAATAGTCAACATAGTTCATATGGGGTAGGGTACTCCGAGTGGTGTAAAAAATACTCTCTTCACTTTTCAACAATGACAACCATAAGAACAGCCAAGGAAGTAATTAAAGACCAGATGGCCGCTTACCAGATCTGTAGGATCTCAGGTTATAGAGATCATATAAGCATATGCAGGAGGGAACTGTCGGCTCCGGGCGATGTATTCATCCAATCACTTGATATGTAAACCTCTCCTCCCAAGACACTTCACTGTTATGGTGATCCTGTTCCATGGAACCCTCAGTAGGGTGAGATCGCTCGTAGAGCGTGTTTATGCAAGGCAGAAGAAAAACTTCATGGTTCTGTATTTAGAAAAGGCTTCTTTAGTCCAGTAAAATGGTGATAATGAACTACTGACATCCAACAAGAAAAAAACGGTGTATCCATATAAACTACCAGCTGCGGCTCAAGCCAGCCAGCTGGTACGTGATGACGTCTGGTCCTGCAGCTCCACCCCTTGAAAAGTGAAGAGAGTATTTTTTACACCACTCGGAGTACCCTACCCCATATGAACTATGGGGGTATTGTTATTTATTTTGCAGCATTAGCTGTGTGTTATCTCAATTCGTATGTGATTGTTACACATTGATAATTTACAACATATTTTGGTTGCGCAATTGTATTTTTTACATTTATCCACGAGCCGAATATTTAGGGTTAAATTTTGCAGCACCATTCTTTTTGTGTTTTTTTATGTTTTTTTTATGAACACATACACCTTAATTTGTGTCACGGTATATTATAAACCTATTTATTTTTTTCAAAAATATTGATACCAATATAGGTATATGCACGCTCACCATAGGGTTAGTGCGGATATTTCACTTTAAACAAATAAAAATTTCACCAAAGTGCTCAAAAGGTAGATGGCAACTCACCAGAGGTGTTTGACCACTTTTTACGGTAGGTAAAAATGTGCCTTATTGAATAAACCAGTAAGATCCTGGGTAAGACTGTGCGACCCCCTTCCTCAGGAACCAAGGATAAGGGGATGGATTCCACCAAGGACACAAAAGAGAGCTCTTATGGTGTAGTAGGTTTTATTAAAAATTGTTTCAAAAGGTAACAATTTTGCACTCACATGTGACTGTGCCAATCCCGACACCAAGGTGTCTACAGCATGTGCAGATGGATATATCAGAATCGTGGCGGGGTGCAATCCACACCTCGTTCTGGATATATTAGTATTGGATGTCATATATGGGACCTGGAAATTACAAATCCCCGCTCCGATGTAGGTTTCACCATACTGGTGTCATCTGATTTTTGAGGGCTTGCTGCGCTGAACGTACGGCCGCTGGTGTGCGCTGGGAGGAACGTTGCCGATGTGCAAGATTGATCAGGATTGACTTTTTTCTTTTGTAGGAACTTTATTGAAATGTCACAGTTCTTTTCACTGCATTTGCATTGTGGCGCGGGGATTTGCATGGCAACATGCTGTGCTGAAGAAAGTACATTGTAAGGCTAGGTATACACATTAAGTTTTTTTTATTCTACTCAGCGGGCTGAACGAAAAAAAAAAAACTGAGAGATCGTACTAACTAAGTGTTAGTGCAGCGATCCCCACCGTTGTGCTATTGTATTCTGACAGGGGGAGTGCCCCCCCCCGCCAAAAAACACTGAGCAACATTTTCAGCTACTGGCTGTGAGCGCTGATTGGCTGCTGGTCAGATGCTGTTTCTCCCGCATGCCCATTCGACAGAAGGCGGTTGTGAGACCAGCTTCTGTTGGACAAGCAGCTGTACACACTGTCCAAATGTGATTGTGTGTACCCAGCGTAGGGGGTGTGTGAGGGTAACAGGGAGTTTCATTATATTGCTTCTCCCCAATAGAATGGGCTAAGCACAATTTCCTGTTTGACCTCTAGAGGCCCCCCTCTCCTCTGTTAGAAGAAGCTATGTGTACAGTAGAGCTCCACAAGGTACTGTGTGTGGTTGGAGAAATAGAGGGCTTCAGGGCACAGTGTAGTTCATAGCTCCAGCTGTGGCCATCATGGGAGTGAGCCTTAGACAGCAGGATGTAGTTTCTTCAGTCATCGAACTTCCATAGCTGGGAAATGTGAGCTAAGTCTAGGGCAAGTAAAAACCAACCTAGGTGGGTACATGAGCTGAATATTAATGTCAACAAGGGCTGAGAGCAGAGGCGGGCTCCCTTAGGCCGACACCTGACATACTGTAGACCGGAGAATCAAATCAGAGCTTTGTGTGGTGCTCATATTTGCAGTCTTCAACGGGGCTGAGAAATACTAATCTTTTACAGTAAGTAGAAGTCCAGTCAAATCCTAACTATACTTAAACCTACTCCCACCTCCATTCTAAGCCTATTTTAACTACCCTGTAAAGGAAAAATGTCAATACTTACAGTGCCTTGAAAAAGTATTCACACCCTTTGAAATTTTCCACATTTTGTCATGTTACAACCAAAAACGTAAATGTATTTTATTGGGATTTTATGTGATAGACCAACACAAAGTGGTGCATAATTGTGAAGTGGAAGGAAAATGATAAATGGTTTTCAACATTTTTTACAAATAAATATCTGAAAAGTGTGGCGTGCATTTGTATTCGCTCCCCTTTACTCTGATACCGCTAACTAAAATCTAGTGGAACCAATTGCCTTTCAAAATTAGTAAATAGAGCCCACCTGTATGTAATTTAATCTCAGTATAAATACAACTGTTCTGTGAAGCTCTGTTAGAGAATCTTAGGCTCCATTCACACTAGCGCGTTTTTTGATGCATTTTGCAGAAATGCACGGGAATTTTTTAACATGGGTTCCTATGGAACATGTTCACATCAATGCCTTTTTGTTTCTCTGCATTTTTGGAAAGGGTCAGGGACTTTTTTTCATGCAAAATGCAGCGTTTTGCATGCAATAGAATTCAATGGACAAGCATCAAAAACGCAAGTGCACCGTTTTTGCAGCGTTATTGCAGCGTTTTAATGCGTTTTTGATGCGTTTTTGCCGTTTTTTGTTTTTTTTTAATTTTTTTAAATTTTTTTTTAGACTGTAAAAAAAAACTGTAAAAAAAAAACGCAAATCGCGGCAAAATCGCGGCAAAAACGCCGCAAAAACGCTGCTCAAAAACGTGGCAAGCATGAAAAAAAAACCTCCAAAAACGCTCAAAAGCAACATGCATAGGTGTGAATCGAGCCTTAGTGAACAAACAGCATCATGAAGGTCAAGGAACACACCAGACAGGTCAGGGATACATTTGTGGAGAAGTTTAAAGCAGGGTTAGGTTATAAAAAAATATCCCAAGCTTTGAACATCATAAGGAGCACTGTTCAGTCCATCACCTGAAAATGGAAAGAGTATGGCACAACTGCAAACCTACCAAGACATGGCTGTCCACCTAAACTGACAGGCCGGGCAAGGAGAGCAATTAATCAGAGAATCAGCCAAGAGGCCCATGGTAACTCTGGAGGAGCTGCAGAGATCCACAACTCAGGTGGGAGAATCTGTCCACAGGACAATTATCCACAAATCTGTCCTTTATGGAAAAATGGCAACTGCACATCACCCTGAACACACTATACCCACCGTGATACATGGTGGTGGCAGTATCATGTTATGGGGATGTTTTTCTTCAGGAGGGACAGGGAAGCTGGTCAGAGTTGATGGGAAGATGGATGGAGCCAAATACAGGGCAATTGTAGAAGAAACAGAGAGGAGATAAGGGCTCTCTGGTGGAGGGGCATAGCTGGTCAAAGGGATGATAGTGATAAAATGGCACTTCTTGCAGCACTTTGGTTAGAGGAGAAGCAACTCTGAAGATATAAAAAGGAAAAGAAAGTCGTCTCTAAGTGCAGTATGCAAAACTTTATAAAGTGCTCAAAGGGTTAAAAGCACTTACAAGATCGTTGAGTGTTAAAAAACATGATAAAATCAGGAGTCCTCATCTGTGGCATGTGTCCATCCTCAGCATGGTGGTAGAGAGCAGCTATGAATGGTGAGGGGGAGGAGTAAGGGGAGGAGTATGGGCGGATGTTTGATACACAATGATAAGGGAAGTGTCAGGTGTATTACGAGGATAGCCAAGACAACCGTGAACTTGTGAATTGGATTATTAATGTCAGTGCTACACACAATGAAGTCTTGAAGGAATTTGACACAGAGGTACAGGGCACAAATGGCAGTGGTTAAATTAGCAATAATAAATAAGTATACAGGCGTGTTACATGGCCAGCCGGGCGTCTATATGCACATGTTATAAAGGCGGCGGGGCGTTTGTACACTTGCAAATAAGGTCGTAAGTCTAATGGTGAGTTGACAATGAATAAATATACAGACGTGTTACAAGGGCAGTCGGGCATCTATACACATGTGTTACGTGGGCGGTCAGGCATGCAAATGAGGTAATAAATCTGTTAAAAGGGGAGTTTAAAAAGAGGAATAAGCAATAGGATATAGTGGATGTTGTATGAATTGTACTGATTAGGGCTGTAACAGTGATAAAACAATGCTGAATATTACTTGACCATGTATAAGTGTATAGAGGTGTAACAAGGGCGGCCGGGAGTCTATACACTAAAGAGGTAGAGGAAAGTAGTGGATGCTTATACAAATTGTATGAATTGTGCAGATTATGCCTGTAACAATAATCTCACGGTGAGGGGTAATACTCAACTGTAAATTAATATATAGAAGTGTTACAGGGGCAGCTGGGCGTCTATACACTACAGATGGGTAATAGGAGGTGGTGGTTGCTTATGCAAATAGTACAGATTATGCCTGTAGCAGTACTCTGATGATAATGGATAATAATAGACTGTGAATAAGTATGCGGGTGTGTTACAGGGGCAACCGGGCATTTACATACCTGAAATGAGGCTACAAATCTAATATAAAGAATTTACTCATAAGAATAGGTAATAAGATGTAATGGATGCTCTACAAATAGTACAGATTGTGCCTATAGTTGGTGATAATAGATCATATTTGGCTATAACAAATGGCAGATATGTACATGTATATACATGTACATATATAACAGGCAAACACCATGACGCATGGACATTATAATGATAAGAGGGAATGAATGATAGATGAACAACTAAAGGTAGTAGATCATATAAAATTGTAGTGTGATAAAATAAGGAGGTTAGAGGTGGATAGTATACTAGTAGTGGGTAAGAAATAGACACCATAATATCGCAGTTTGTATGTTAAACATAGTAATATCTAGAGTAAGGTTTTAATTTCCAATTCTTCATTAATACCTCCAAGTGAAAGTACGTCAAGAGTGTGTATCCAATAAGTCTCCCATTGGCAGAGACGTTTAAATCTCTCTGCCGCGGGGAGTGTGGCTGGTATGGATTTGATGATCCATACTTTTAGGCCTATGGTGGATTTAGGACCAGACACCAGAAGTGACGTCAGTGACGCTACGTCTGACGCAACGCAACTTCCGGCATGACTGACGTCACTTTCCGGTCTCGTGGAAAGAACGCCAGTAACGGCGTCTGCTGTATTTTCCTATCAATTCCATGCCTGTTTTTAGCTTACGTCTGTAAGTATGCATTTTTATGCGCAATAAATACCTGTTCTTAGCATACTTTACTATCAGTCCCTCTTTTTTCTTTTGGGTACCTGTTTTTTATGGCTGAGAAACCATTTTGAAGGATCATTTATCATCAAGTCCCATCAGTGTATCTGCCATTCTGTGGACATCCTTTGGATATCGTTACAAGCTCGTATTGACCCCCAGACTGAAAAGCTGGGTGTTGTTGTGATCTGGTGAGTGGGGACACATGTGGGGCTGGTACCCCTTGAAAATTTTTCTGCAACATTTTCTCTGCACTTTTTTGCACACCAGATGTGAAGCATTTTCTGCACTCTTTGCACACCAGATGTGAAGCATTTTTTCAGTTTTTTTATGGACTTTATGCTTTTGATTTCACTTATGATGTTTCTATGTCTGTGATCGCTGTATTTCTATATTATTATTATTATGGTCAAGTGTCTAGCACTTTGTGTATAGCAACTTCATTCATCTTTATCACCCAATTTTTATCACCCTCAGCCGAGTTTATATATTTAGATTATATATTTTTTTCACGAGAATTGAAAATTGCTGTTGACAGACACTCTCCATCCAATCTGACAAAACTTGAGCTTGTTTGCAAAGAAGAATGGGCAAAAATGTCACTCTCTCTAGATGTGCAAATCTGGTAGAGACATCCCCAAAAAGACTTGCAGCTGTAATTGCAGTGAAAGGTGGTTCTACAAAGTATTGACTCAGGGGGGCTAAATACAAATGCATGCCACACTTTTCAGATATTTATTTGTAAAAAAAAATGAAAACCATTTATCATTTTCCTTCCACTTCACAATTATGTGCCACTTTGTGTTGGTCTATAACAAAAACTCCTAATAAAATACATTTATGTTTTTGGTTGTAATATGACAAAATGTGGAAAATTTCAAGGGGTGTGAATACTTTTTCAAGGCGCTGTACTTATGCTGAGGGTGCCCTTAAGCTTAAGCTTAGTTAGGATTTGACTTGCCTTCTACTTTAAAGCTAGAAAACGTAGAGCTGGATTTGTCCCTTCTTGTGTGCCTGTCTGTGACCTATACCTGAGGTAGTGAGTATACATCTTGTATACATTTGGTTTGGATGGGGATAGAAGATGTTTATAATGTATTCTGAGACTGTCCGTCATACTACTGTTTCAGAAAGTGATTGCCCACACTGTCCAAGGGAGGCCTGAAACCTGCTGGTGGTAGTCATAATAGGAAGGCAAGTCCTCCATTGAGTTAGCCACTGAGTACTTCACGCATACCCATACCTCTCAACTTTCTGAGATGGGAATGAGGGACACCTATCAGCAAATTTATGCAGGCATAGGACACACCTTTTGCCATGCCCCCTTAAAGGAGAATTGTACAAAAAAATAAGATTGGTTAAACCCACAAGTGCTTATTTTGCCACTACTATTCCTTTATATTGGCTTTTGGAATTTACAAATGCAGAAATTTAGAAATCAGATGAAAGGATTAGCACCGAGAAACACTTTTTGATAGATAAAAAGTGCATTTTATATACATCTATATAGATCAGATCAAAATGAGGGAAAAATAAGGAGGAATGAGGGACAGAGGGACATTGCTCCAAATCAGGGACAGTCCCTCAAAATCAGGGACAGTTGGGAGGTATGCATACCACCAAAACACAGTGGTGCTTCATCACCTCAGAGATTGAATAGTAAAAAATAATAGCACTTAACATTCGTGCATCAAGCCAACTGACTGAATTTTTTCTGATTTGCAGATTATCTCTCCATGAAATTATGTTTCATGGGCATTATATAGAAAATCACCAAAAATAGACTTCAAAAGGATTTTACTTTCCCAGCGTAGACTTATAATTATCCTGTTTTGCAATTTTACAATAACTTGGGACAAAAAAGTGGTCAAGCAGGCACTTCCTGCTCCAAGACAGAGGAGGAAATGAACAAATGGAAATTTAGTGTTTTTTAGTGTAAATTTTGGATAATTAACAATGGTATAGGATAAGTTCAATGTAGTGTTGTACCAGCTATGCCAAATCACATTCGAAGTGCTATGCGACAGCTTCTATAAATGTCCAAACAAATGTGCGGGTGGGGTCTAGCTGCGCCTGTGCATGTGGGATAACACCTCGCCCAAAGATGTGCTCAACAATGCCCAGGACCAGGTGGAGGCTGCGGTCATGTGAAGAATCAGACATTAAGGCAGTCCCCCAACTCTGAGATGAGTCACTAGTGTGTAGCGATAATACACAGAGTTCCCCTGTAATGTGTTTTGTTTCATGTCACTACACACTTGTGCTGATGTATGTGTTGCATTTGGAGAGAAATGCAGAGCCATTGTCCACTCCACCAGTCAGCATACCTCTGTTACCTCACTCCCAGTAACAGAATGAAACCCCGCCGAACACATAGGGGTTTCATGCATGTCCCAATTAACTCTTTCCTTTTACGTACCCAGTGATCAGGTCTTAGATCTCCATAATGCTAGTCTGCTCACAGTGACCAGAGAAGATGGACAGCTATGAAGGGAGCCAGGGCAACAATCCCCTTGCTGTCACCCACCAGGTATCACGCTAACAACTGTCCGCTGTAGCTGTTCTTCATTGTGGTTATTCATGGCAACTACGGCCTCTTATTAGCCTTGCAGGTTAACCTTTTATAGTGGTGTTACACATACTGTACCTCATAGTGCTATTGCAGACTCTCGTTATTAGCAATGTGCCAAAATAGAACATGCACCCCTTGAATAACTTCAGACCAGACTCAAAGCAGTTGAAACAACATTTACTGAAAACTTGGCACAACATGTATAATATGCATAAACGTCCTCCTAACTACACCTAACTGTGGCTCTCCCAGGGTACCTGCACAGGTAAAGTCTCTTTGGTAAAAGAACATCATTGGCAACACTCGACTGGAGATGTCCATGCTCTTGGGTGTCCCGATGAATCAGCGCTATGAGGGTGGACCACAGGTCACAGCAAGCCTCTGCACATGTCCCACTCTTCATATAGCCATGAGCCCCCCAGGACCCCAACCCCTTCCCTTTTATAGCACACAGGAGGGAGTCTGGACCCCAGAAAAGCCAGCAGGCACACTCAAGGAAGGCAGCAAGAAACATTAACCCCTTCCCCCTGACCTGGGCAGCCAAGTGTTAACTAAACAGTAGGCCACCTGCTAATAATTGCACCAAAATAATTAAGCATTTGCTCCAATGTTAATGTAGCAGTACCCCAGTGGGGGCTGCTGGAATGTTGGATTTTCTGTCACCCTGCCCAGCCCGGAATTCACTTCTCAAAACACTCAGACATAGAACAGTCCACATGCTTTGTTTTTGTTTTTTTTGTTTCATTGACGGAATTGAACTTGGATGGGGTAAGGAAAATATGGGATGCCCAGTAAAATTGGTAGAACTTGCTTGGGACAACTATATACAGTCCAAAGGAGGCCTGAAGCCTGCTGATGGTACTCATAATAGGAACGCAAGTCCTCCATTGAATTAGCCACTCCTACAGCTGCATGCAGTACTTTATTTTATAATGCATACCACCACAACACAGTGGTGTGAACTGACTGCATAGCAGATAAGGTGAATTGCTTTATCTTTGCATTGGGATTACCATGATCAAGGTTGCCCAGTCCAATGCAAATGGTGTGACTGTTCCCAATGGGAGGGTCAGCCTTCTTTATCACCTGGTATAGCCTAATTCTTTTAATGAGTCCTCCTTATGTGAGAAGGAGCTTAGAGCATCTCATCAACAATGAAACTCCTTTTGCAGGGGATGCCCGAAATATGACTTGTATTTTAGAGCAATCAGACTAGCAAGAAATTAGAATTTTGGGGACATTGACACCTCTTTGTGGCTATATTGTAAGGAAGCGGCATTTACATTTTTAGATAATTTTAGAAAAGAGTGTTTGTAGATGAAAATGCACATGCATCATCTCTGAAGGACATGTCTGCCTTAGTACCAGTATTATAGTGATCATGTTTTGTGTTGTGAATGTTGCAAAACCAACGTTTTAGATATCAGCTGTAAAAATATTCCAGACATGAAAAATCTCAAAATATTTTGTTGATTGCCCAGCCACAAACAAATTCCAAAAATGTATTTGGAAAAACACTTCATCACCTTAGAGATTTTATAGTAAAGAATATTAGCCCTTAAAGTGGTTGTATATCCTTTTTTTTATATTTTTACCTACAGGTAAGCCGATAATAAGGCTTACCTGTAGGTAAAATGAATATCTCCTAAACCTATACGGTTTAGGAGATATTCACTTTGCATGCAGTCGCTGACGTCAGCGGCGCATGCACTGTGAAGGTCCGGCTGAAGATCCAGCAGACGCTGCCGGACCTTGCCCGAAAGAAGTCTCCCGCGCGCATGCACTGAAGTGACGACATCGTGGCTCTGGCCAATAACAGCACCGGAGCCGCGAGCCCGTAAGACACGCCGAGGGGAAATGTCAGCTCCCTTGGCGGTGACCGGGATCAGCTGCAGACGCCTCATTCTAAGGTAAGCATTTCATAATGAGCTAGTATACGGTGCATACTAGCTCATTATGCCTTTTGCCTTACAGGTTTTTTTTAAAAAAATAAAAATTTGTGTATAGTATACAACCGCTTTACCATATCGTGCATCAAGCCTACTGATTTTTTTCTGATTTGCAGATTATCGCTCCATGAAATTATGTTTCATTATATATAAAACCACCAAAAATAGACTTCAAAAGGATTTTACTTTCCCTATGTTGACTTATAATTATGCTGTTTTGCAATTTTACAATAACTTGGGACGAAAAGGTAATCAAGCAGGCACTTCCAGCTCCAAGACAGAGGAGGGAATGAACACTCTCCACGCTCCAGCTCATCGCTTCCTCTCTAATCTTCAGGTCTTTCTCCTCCAGCTCATCACTTCCTCTCTAATCTTCATTCCTTTCTCCTCCAGCACATCATAGTTACATAGTAGGTGAGGTTGAAAAAAGACACAAGTCCATCAAGTCCAACCTATGTGTGTGATTATGTGTCAGTATTACATTACATATCCCTGTATATTGCGGTCATTCAGGTGATTATCTAATAGTTTCTTGAAGCTATCAATGCTCCCCGCTGAGACCACCGCCTGTGGAAGGGAATTCCACATCCTTGCCGCTCTTACAGTAAAGAACCCTCTACGTAGTTTAAGGTTAAACCTCTTTTCCTCTAATTGCAATGAGTGGCCACGAGTCTTATTAAACTCTCTTCTGCGAAAAAGTTTTATCCCTATTGTGGGGTCACCAGTACAGTATTTGTAAATTGAAATCATATCCCCTCTCAAGCGTCTCTTCTCCAGAGAGAATAAGTTCAGTGCTCGCAACCTTTCCTCATAACTAAGATCCTCCAGACCCTTTATTAGCTTTGTTGCCCTTCTTTGTACTCGCTCCATTTCCAGTACGTCCCTCCTGAGGACTGGTGCCCAGAACTGGACGGCATACTCCAGGTGCGGGCGGACCATCGCTTGGTCTCTAATCTTCAGGCACAGCTAGCACAAAGTGGTTGGGGCTGACACTGGCTCAGCCAGGCCTTTAGCAAATGCCCTTTGCAGGCACCTATATGTAGTAAAATAGAAAGTATCTGGTGCTAGCTGTCCTACACGCGACTACTGAGCCCAGTAAGCCATCTTCAGGCCCTGCCAGCCCTCCTGGCTGCAGCTGCCTCTCTCCACTGCCCCTTTTACCACAGTACACTGTTCTGGTTCTTCATGCTCCCAGTCTTCTCAGGCGTGCCTCCCCAGTCCTCCCGACTGTGCCTCACTCACCAGCCCTCTTGGCTGTGACCAATTGTCCTCCCTGGAGTCTCTTAGTAGTGCTCTCTCCCATTGTGCTCTCTCTTTGCTCTCTCTTGTGCCTCTGGTCCAACACCTCTTCATGCGTTCCTGAAGGTGGTCCAGACTGCACCCGAGCCCAGGTCCAAGGTCACCCGCCCCACAGACTGGGGAGCTCCCTCAAAGGCTCTGACAGCCTCCACACTCTCTCACTCCAGATCTTCTATCCGACAACTCTGCCCCAGCTGGGCTGACCCTGGGTATTTAAGGGGGCCTACCCCTGCCAATCCAGGTTGGAGATTGGTCAGGACTCCCCCAGGCAGCTCTACCTCACCTCTCCTCCTCTCTTTAAAGACCTTTCTCACAGACCCTGGAAAGAAGAGGGAGGTCTCAGTGATGCTGCCTGTGAGTCACCAGCTGCTACCCTGAGACACCCCCATCACAGATCAAAACAAACAGGCCTGGCTGCCAGCCAGAGAGAAAAAAACAGGAAGCAGGCACCTCTTAAATAAGACTATAGTAATTTAATAGACAAAGTGCAATAAAAACACTTACTTTTAGGTATCGATAATCAGGCACAGCAGAGTCTGGTTACAACAATCTCCGTCACAGCTTCCAGCAGAGGGGTCACATCCTATGAATCCTTTCATGGCCAGCGTCCTGACCAGCAGGAGTTTTTCGGCGTGCAAGCAGAGTCCAAAGCGGGGCTTTGAGGGCAGCTGGTGGATTACAGGGAAGCGCTGGAACACAGCATGTGGCCTGATGGCGTCACAGACAAAATGGCTGCCAGCCAGATCTGCCTAAATGTAACTGTCCTCCAGAAAATCCTAACTCTAGCACCTACCTAGAGGGTAGGTGTTAAAACAATTTTAAAAAATACGCAATTACCACAGTGAAGAAAAAACAGTAGTGATGCGGGGCAGGCAACGACAATTGGCACTGCAGTATATATGGCCAGTGAGGTAGAGCAATACAGGAAAGAGAGAAGGGGAACATTTAATATGACCCCTGTGGAAGATTACCTTAGATTTGAGCCAAATCTGGCATCAGGGAGACATTAAATTTGGTGGACCACCAAACATAACAATGAATTGCTGTGTCAATTTTATTTGTCACAGGAAGTGCTAATGAGGAGGCATATAGAAACTGGAGTAGGTTTCAGGGCGTGTGGTCTTTGTTAATGATCGCCAAGAATGTTTGTTTTCCTTTCCCTTTTTTTCCCCATTATCCTCTGTTGGATCAACCAACATACCATCCAAAGTGACCATTGGCAGAATGTTTGTGCAAAAAGACACTTCAGTCAGCACTTTAGCTTTCAATGCACGGCTTTTTATTGTGTATCCAAGGCCAAAACTTAGGATTACAGTCAGCATTTTATTGCTGTTTCCCTCTTGGGGAGATTGACCCACTCTATTTGTCCTGGCTATCGATGGGATTCAAACTCAGGGAAAATCCAAAATTTTGAGTTGTCATCAGAACAGGAATAAAAGGAAAATCTTCCAATAGGGACATCTGTTAGGATGCCTAAAAGGGGATTTATATGTCTTTGGGGAGATTTCTGCTCACTTTTTATTGTGTCTACAGGAGAGAAAGGAGAGGAAGTGAAGAGAAATCTACTAGTAACTTTAAGGACAATATAGCATGCAGCCAGTGGGTGTTCTGGGTCAGTGATTCAATGACAGTCTTCACACCTCCAAAGATAAATGCCCATTTCTTTATCGTACATCACGGGACACAGAGCTACAGTAATTACTGTATGGGTTATATAGGCACCTTCAGGTGATGGACACTGGCACACCCTAGACAGGAAGTTTAGCTCCCTATAAAACCCCTCCCCTTACTGCGAGTACCTCAGTTTTTTCACCAGTGTCTTAGGTATTGTTTTAACGACCACTTGCTTCCCAATCTTTAGTCTTTGGTCTTAGCTTCATACAGGGGGGTACCGTGGCTTAATCCTCCGGTTAGGTCACCTCCGAACCCTTGGGACTTGAATTTAGTTCTGTCGGCATTACAGAAACAGGCATTTGAGCCGATACAACATATTCCCTTGGTCCTTTTGACAAGGAAGTTAGCTTTTCTGGTAGCCATATCTCCTGCAAGAAGGGTATCAGAATTGGCTGTTCTTTCTTGTAAAGAGCCATATTTAATTATTCATAGGGATAGAGTAGTATTGCATCCTCATCCTAGCTTTCTGACGAAGGTGGTTTCAGGTTTTCATCTAACCAGGATATTGTTCTACCTTCATTTTTTCCAGAACCCTGTTCTACGGAAGAAAAGTCACTACATTCTCTGGATGTAGTGAGAGCAGTCAAAATCTATTTGGAGGCGACTGCTCAAATTCGGAAAACGGATGTTTTGTTTGTGTTGCCTGAAGTTCCTAAAAAAGGACAGGCAGCTTCAAAATCTACTATTGCTATGTGGATTCTGCAAGTAATTATTCAAGCTTATGGTTTGAAAAGGAAAGTTCCACCTTTTCAAATCAAAGCGCACTCTACCAGGGCTGTTAGTGCTTCGTGAGCAGTGCATCACCAAGCCTTCATGGCTCAAATCTGCAAGGCCGCAACTTGGTCTTCAGTCCATACATTCACTAGATTCTATCAGGTGGATGTAAGAAGGCATGAGGATAGTGCCTTTGGGTGCAGTGTGCTCTGGTACTCAGGTCTGATTGCACCCTATTTTTGTTTGTGTCTCCCTCCCCTCAGATAGCATTGCTCTGGGACATCCCATACAGTAATTACTGTGGCTCTGTGTTCCGTGATATACGAAAAAGAAAATAGGATTTTTATAACAGCTTACCTGTAAAATCCTTTTCTTGGAGTACATCACGGGATACAGAGGTCCCTCCCCTCTTTCTGATTACACGTGTATTGCTTTGCTTCAAAACTGAGGTACTCCCAGTAAGGGGAGGGATTATATAGGGAGCTAAACTTCCTGTCTAGGGTGTGCCAGTGTCTATCACCTGAAGGTGCCTATATAACCCATACAGTAATTACAGTGGAAATACAAAAGATAAACTGCGCTAAAAATTATGCTAACTGACATACATAAAGAACATATATGAACCAAAACAAGCAGCAGCATGAAGTGGGATACACACAAGGGATAATTGGGAATAGAGAGGCTGCGCTAAAAAAATGATCAATCAATTGATCAAATCAACACATATAAATATGCAGAAAGTCCATAATTAATCACTTCAGCTTGTTGATGCCACCACAGTGTATAAAAACAGACAGGAGAGTGCCCACCACCGTAATATGGACCTGCTTACCAGATAGCAAGCATAAAGGACAGATGGATATAACTCAGCCGCGGCCTTTAGCTTGTGGATGTCCACACCAAAATCTGCAGACTGGATCCAGCAGATCGCTCACTCTCTCCAACTATGATGTCCATCTTTACTCAGGTAGATACCCCAAAAGAGAGAAGACTGACCATAGTGTAATATTGTCTAAATAAGTTTTATTTAAAAGTATTGCACTTACATTTAAGAAGGATATTTGCAAGCGTTAAAAACAATGCCAGCCGGCACAAACACACAGAGCCCGTCCTCGTAGAACAATCGCATGGAGACATCACTTCGAGCCTTCCTCCATACGCGTTTTGTCATACGTGATGTCAATGGGGAACAGACAACGTAGTGACTCCCCACCTTATAAACAGAGACAAGCCTCGCTCTGAGTCACGAGTGCATGGATCGAAAAGCGTCATATTTGCATTGGGTGGTAATCCCTTACTTGTAGAAACGGAGGTTAACACATCAACATCGACACATCAACATCGGAGATTAACCCATCTACGTCACTCCACAAATTTAGAAATAGATATATATTACCAAATTAGTAATAGGTTAAAAAACAAAACAGGAGAATTCCATTATAGAACTCTCCTCTAAATTATACTACTAATTTAATTTAAACCTGAGAAAAGGATAACCAATGAATCATCCATTGTTGACCAATCTCAGGCTGGTATAACAGAGACCATAAATTATAATTAAAAATAATAATAAATATATATTAAAGTGAATAATTAATTACCAGTGCTCATCACTAATTTTATATAGAAAAGCATATTAATTCTAAAATGTACTGTAAAATCATAAAAACTACATTAATTAAACTTATGTGTAACATATATTAATTAAGTGCAAATATATCTAATTAATTAAAGTGATTAGATTTAATTACATTTTATAGGTGAATGATAAATATAATAAATTATATATAGCTGATTGAACAACTGAAAATTGAATAAGAATAATAATGAAAAAAAAAAAAATTCTAAAATATTTCAATTATAATATAACACTTAATGATATTATATCCCTAAATTAGTACAAAACAATTTCTTTTTAAAATAAAAATGTCCTAGATTATAGGATATAAATACTACTTATTAGAATTTAAAATTAGAATAAGAGAAAACGATACCATGCTCTAGTATTTCAGATCAAGTTAACATACAGGCTCATTATGAGTTGTCGATAAAGGC
The DNA here is from genome assembly GCF_042186555.1 of Aquarana catesbeiana. Lineage (NCBI taxonomy): Eukaryota > Metazoa > Chordata > Amphibia > Anura > Ranidae > Aquarana > Aquarana catesbeiana. The sequence goes on along the minus strand of NC_133326.1, from coordinate 81,126,416 downwards.
GTTCACATCTGTATTAATGTTTAACCCATACGGTACATACGTTTTTAATCTATGGATCCAAGTCATCTCTAATTTGGAAATCTCCCTCACTAACGAGCTACCCCTCCAATGGGGACTAAACTTGTCGATACCCAACTAAATGGTTTTGGAGGGGTCCTTGACTCCTTGCTATGTGAAAATAAATAATGTTTGGACACAGAGTGGTTCTTGAAGCCCATTTTGATATTAGTAATGTGCTCGTTGAGACGAACCTGAAGGGGGCGTTTGGTCCAGCTTACAAATTGCAGGCCACAAGGGCACTGCAACATGTACACAACCCCCTCAGTAGCACAATTGATAAAGGGTTTTATCACATGTTGTGTCCTTGTGCTAGTAGAGGTGAAAGTTGTGGTCCGTCTGTGAGGACATGCACTCAACGAACATACTCTGCAGCATCTGCATTGATAAATGGGAGGCCAATATTCACACATCCAATAGCTTTTTTCCACTTACGGATAGGGATAGCCCTGAGGGCGAGTTATTTTTTGACAACTCCCAGTTTTACCATCCCAAGGCAGGGAACACACCTACCTCCTCCTATTTGGCCCCTAATGGTAATCCACCACCTTGAGGGTTGCCTGCCCCCAATGGTCAGACCAGTTGGGGTTTTCACAAACCCAGCCAAGGCACCAAAAGGCAGGGTGAAAGAGGAGAGGAGTCAGAGGGGGAGGCGGGCATGGTAGAGGAATATTTAACCTTAGCTCCAAAGTTTTAACAGATTCAGAGAAAGCCATTCTTGATAAAGGTCTCAAATTTGTCCCGCCAACGAGACTGGACAAGTTTCAAACCTATATGGACATCCACAAATTTGTCAGGAAATTAAATATTAAACGCTATATGATTAACAATCCCATTGGTAACAATTTACCAGTAGAATCAGAATTTGTACATTCCGGTTTATCAAATGCTTCTTTGTTTAACCCCCTGGTGCATTGGCACCTGCATTGCGTGTTTTTAGGGATGTCACGCTTAGAGACCTAGATCTCCTGGAAGTCAAAAAGGCAAGATTAAATACCTTGCAGGAGGGTTTAGATTCCCTTTGTAAAAATAGGGAACTAGTTATAAGACCAGCGGATAAAGGGGGGGATTTGTTGTTCTTGATCGACAAGATTATATGACTGAAATGTACAAAATTTTAAGTGATGCAAATACTTACACTGTACTTCCTTCCAACCCTAAGGCCAAATATCAAAAGGACTTAGTGAAAGTTTTGGCTAGGGGTTGCCAGGCAGGCATCCTTAACAAAAAGGAAGGCCTATATTTAGTACCTAGAGCTCCGCACACCCCCACCATTTACTACTTGCCCAAAGTTCATAAAAATCCTATGTGCCCCCCAGGATGCCCTATTGTTAGCAGCATTGAATTAATAACATCCCAGATGGGAAGATATATAGATTTTTATTTACAGCCTTTGGTTCGTAGAATGCCTTCATATGTCAAAGACTCTAGACATGTTATCAGGTTGCTTTCTGAAGTCCAAGTGAAACCTGGTATGTTGTTAGTCACGGACGTGACATCCTTATATACCATTATTCCACACAATTTGGGTTTTGAGGCTGTAAGGAGTTTTTTGGATAGAGATTCTGGACTTTTACAGAATCAGGTATTGTTTTTGATGGATCTATTGGAGTATGCCGCCTCCCACCATTATTTTTGGTTTGACAATCATTTTTACAGACAGGACATGGGACTATCTATGGGGGCAAAACATGCCCCTAGCCTGGCTAGGGGCATGGAGGATGTGGGAGGAGGATGTGATCTATGTGATCTATGCCCACAATACACCACAACTAGTTTTGTGGGCTCGGTATATAGATGACATCCTCCTCCTTTGGGATAGTGAGCACCATGCCTTACAAGAGTTCTTGTCTTCCCTTAATGTGAATCAAAGAGGCATACATTTGAGTCATGAGATGAGTCAAAGTGAAATTAATTTTTTACACCTTAATATTTCCATTAGGGGAAATAGGCTGGTTACGCCCACATTTTTTAAATGTACGGATAGAAATTCATTTATTTCGGCTGACAGTTGTCACCACTGTCCCTGGTTGAACTCAGTCCCAAAAAGTTAGTTTTTGAGACTTAAAAGGAACTGCTCTGACCAGAATGAGTTTCTTGTGCAAGCTGAGGTTTTGACCAATAGATTCCTAGAAAAGGGATACTCGAGAGAGTCCCTTTTGAGACATTGGAAACAATCAAAAAGGTCAATAGGGACAAACTACTTTGGAGTGAGAGCCACATGTGAATGAGGCTTTCTCTTCCGGAGTCCTTTTTGTGACCACATATGTGTTATCAAGCAACTAGTTTACAGACATTGGCACATCGTTAATAATGATGGGGTACCTAATAAGGTATTACAAGATAAACCTTGTGTGGTTTTTAGGGGGGCCCCCTCTTTAAGAAATATTTATTTTAAATTCACCTTCCAAAAAAACAAGTTTCTTCAATCAACTAACAGGGTTTTATCAATGCAGACACTGCAGAGTATGTTCGTTGAGTGCATGTCCTCACAGACAGACCACAACTTTCACCTCTACTAGCACACGGACACAACATGTGAGAAAACCCTTTATCACTTGTGCTACTGAGGGGGTTGTGTACAAGTTGCAGTGCCCTTGTGGCCTGCAATATGTAGGCTGGACCAAACGCCCTCTTCAGATTGGTCTCAACGAGCACATTACTAATATCAAAATGGGCTTCAAGAACCACTCTATATGGAAACATTATTTATTTTCACTTAACAAGGACCCCTCCAAAACCATTTTTTTGGGTATCGACAAGTTTAGTCCCCATTGGAGGGGTAGCTCGTTAGTGAGGGAGATTTTCAAATTAGAGATGGATCCATAGATTAAAAACGTATGTGCTGTATGGGTTAAACATTGATACAGATGTGAACGCCTTTATCGACAACTCATAATGAGCCTGTATGTTAACTTTATCTGAGACACTAGAGCATGGTATAGTGGTTTTCTCTTCTTATTCTAATTTTAAATCCTAATAAGTAGTATTCCTATCCTATAATTAAGGGAATTTTTATTTTTATTTTAAAAACAAATAGTTTTGTACTAATTTAGGGATATAATATCATTAAGTGTTATATTATAATTGAAAAATTTTAGAATTTATTTAAATTTTTTTCATTATTATTATTCAATTTTCAGTTGTTCAATCAGCTATATATAATGTATTATATTTATCATTCACCTATAAAATGTAATTAAATCTAATCACTTTAATTAATTAGATATATTTGCACTTAAATATATTTCCACTATATTAATATATGTTACACATAAGTTTAATTAATGTAGTTTTTATGATTTCACAGTACATTTTAGAATTAATATGCTTTTCTATATAAAATTAGTGATGAGCACTGGTAATTAATTATTCCTTTTAATATATATTTATTATTATTTTTAATTATAATTTATGGTCTCTATTATACCAGCCTGAGATTGGTCGACAATGATTCATTGGTTGTCCTTTTCTCAGGTTTAAATTAAATTAGTAGTATAATTTAGAGGAGCGTTCTATAATGGAATTCTCCTTTTTTGTTTTTGTTTTTTAACCTATTACTAATTTGGTAATATATATCTATTTCTAAATTTGTGGAGTGACGTAGATGGGTTAACCTCTGATGTTGATGTGTTAACCTCCATCTCTACAAGTAAGGTATTACCGCCCAATGCAAATATGGCGCTTTTCAATCCATGCACTCGTGACTCAGAGCGAGGCTTGGCTCTGTTTATAAGGTGGTGAGGCACTACGTTGTCTGTTCCCCATTGACAACGTCACGTATGATAAAACGTGTCTGGAGGAAGGCACGAAGTGACGTCACCACGCTATCGTTCTAGGAGCTCTGTGTGTTTGTGCCAGCCGGCATTGTTTTTAACGCTTGCAAATATCCTTCTTGTATGTAAGTGCAATACTTTGTTTTAAATAAAACTTATTTAGACAATATTACCCTATGGTCAGTCTTCTCTCTTTTGGGGTATCTACCTGAGTAAAGATGGACATCATAGTTGGAGAGAGTAAGCGATCTGTAGGATCCAGTCTGCCGATTTTGGTGTGGACATCCAAAAGCTAAAGGCCGTGGCTGGGTTATAGCCATCTGCCCTTTATGCTTGCTATCTGGTAAGCAGGCTAATGTTACGGTGGTGGGTGGTGTTTTTCGGAAGCAGTGATTATAATAATGCTTAAAGTGAAACAATAAAAGTGTAATATTCCTTTAAATTTCGTACCTGGGGGGTGTCTATAGTATGCCTGTAAAGGGGTGCATGTTTCCCGTGTTTAGAACAGTCTGACAGCAAAATGACATTTCAAAGGAAAAAAAGTCATTTAAAACTACTCGCGGCTATTAATGCATTGCTGGTCCGACAATACACATAGAAGTTCATTGATAAAAATGGCATGGGAATTCCCCACAGGGGAACCCCGAACCAAAATTTAAAAAAAAAATGACGTGGGGGGTCCCCCTTAATTCCATACCAGGCCCTTCAGGTCTGGTATGGATATTAAGGGGAACCCTGGCCAAAATAACATTAAAAAAATGACGTGGGGGGGTCCCCCTAAATTCCATACCAGGCCCTTCAGGTCTGGTATAGATATTAAGGGGAACCCCGGCCAAAATAAAAAAAAATGACGTGGGGGGTCTCCCTAAATTCCATACCAGGCCCTTATCCGAGCACGCAACCTGGCAGGCCGCAGGAAAGGAGGGGGGACGAGAGAGCGCCCCCCCTCCTGAACCGTACCAGGCCACATGCCCTCAACATTGGGAGGGTGCTTTGGGGTAGCTCCCCAAAACACCTTGTCCCCATGTTGATGAGGACAAGGGCCTCATCCCCACAACCCTGGCCGGTGGTTGTGGGGGTCTGTGGGCAGGGGGGCTTATTGGAATCTGGAAGCCCCCTTTAACAAGGGGACCCCCAGATCCCGGCCCTCCCCCCTATGTGAAATGGTAAGGGACCATTTCACTAAAAAAGTGTCAAAAATGTTAAAAGTGACAAGAGACAGTTTTTGACAATTCCTTTATTTAAATGCTTCTTCTTTCTTCTTTCTTCTATCTTCCTTCATCCTCTTCTTCTTCTGGTTCTTCTGGTTCTTCCTCCAGTGTTCTCGTCCACCATCTCCTCCGCCGCGTCTTCTTCCCTTCTTCTCCTCAGGCTACTCCGCATCCATGGCATGGAGGGAGGCTCCCGCTCTTCTCTTCATCTTCTTCTCTTCTTCATCTTCTCTTCTTCATCTTCTTCTCCAGGCCGCTCCGCATCCATGGCATGGAGGGAGGCTCCCGCTGTGTGACGCTTCTCTTCTTCTGATGGTTCTTAAATAACGGGGGGGCGGGGCCACGGGACATGACGGGACTTCCCTGTGGCATTCCCCGTGGAATTGTCAAAAACTGTCTCTTGTCATTTTTAACATTTTTGACAGTTTTTTAGTGAAATGGTAGTACCCCCTTACCATTTCACACAGGGGGGAGGGCCGGGATCTGGGGGTCCCCTTGTTAAAGGGGCTTCCAGATTCCGATAATCCCCCCACCCGCAGACCCCTACAACCACCGGCCAGGGCTGTGGGAATGAGGCCCTTGTCCTCATCAACATGGGGACAAGGTGTTTTGGGGGGCTACCCCAAAGCACCCTCCCAATGTTGAGGGCATGTGGCCTGGTACGGTTCAGGAGGGGGGGCACTCTCTCATCCCCCCCTCTTTTCCTGCAGCCTGCAAGGTTGCGTGCTCGGATAAGGGTCTGGTATGGATTTTTGGGGGGACCCCACGCCGTTTTTTTTTTTTTAATTTTGGCCGGGGTTGCCCTTAAAATCCATACTATGGAATTTAGGGGGACCCCCACGTCATTTTTTTAAAAAATTTTGGCCGGGGTTCCCCTTAATATCCATACCAGACCTGAAGGGCCTGGTATGGAATTTAGGGGGACCCCCCACGTCATTTTTTTTTATTTTGGTTCGGGGTTCCCCTGTGGGGAATTCCCATGCCGTTTTTACCAATGAACTTCTATGTGTATTGTCGGACCGGCAATGCATTAATAGCCGCGAGTAGTTTTAAATGACTTTTTTTCCTTTTGAAATGTCATTTTGCTGTCAGACTGTTCTAAACACGGGAAACATGCGCCCCTTTACAGGCATACTATAGACACCCCCCAGGTACGAAATTTAAAGGGATATTACACTTTTATTGTTTCACTTTAAGCATTATTAAAATCACTGCTCCCGAAAAAAGGGCCGTTTTTAAAACTTTTTTTTGCATTGATCCATGTCCCCTGGGGCAGGACCCAGGTCCCCAAACACTTTTTATGACAATAGCTTGCATATAAGCCTTTAAAATTAGCACTTTTGATTATTCATGTTCGTGTCCCATAGACTTTAACGGTGTTCGCACAAACTTTTTTCCTGTTCGCATGTTGTGGTGCGAACCGAACAGGGGGGTGTTCGACTCATCCCTAGTGGTGGGCACTCTCCTGTCTGTTTTTATACACTGTGGTAGCATCAACAAGCTGAAGTGATTAATTAAGGACTTTCTGCATATTTATATGTGTTGATTTGATCAATTGATTGATCAGTAATTACTGTGGCTATGTATCCTGTGATGTACTCCAAGAAAAGGATTTTACATTTAAGCTGTTATAAAAATCCTATTATTTGTTTTCAAGGGCATCTCCAACCACAACCTGCCATAGGTTTTAGTGACCCTCTACCCTACTATTTTTTTATCCTAATGATGTATACATCTTGTGTAGAAGATACTTCTTCCCCAGTGGACTTACAGACAGTAGAAAAAATCTATAGAGATTCTATTTGCAACATGAAGGAAAAAGTTTTGCCTGGTCTTCCATTTTAAATATGTATACCTTCCACACAAGTTACAGTATATATTTTATTTTAATAACTGAGTCTAAGCTGAGACTGCAGACATTCAACAGGAGGTAATCAGAGACTACAGAGACTACAGGCATGCTACAGAAGAAGGTCATGGACTCTTTGAGTAGGGAGTATAGGAGTTGTTGGTGACTAGGGACGGGCTTCGAGTTCGAGTCGAACCCATGTTCGACTCGAACATCGCCTGTTCAACCATTTGTCGAATTTTGAACGTTATGGGCCGTTCATGCCAAATTCGAGTGGTGCAGCACGGCCCTTAATTCACTGCGGCATCGCAGTGCATTGCTGGCTGATGATTGGCCATGCATGCACTATGACCTGCATGCTTGGCCAATCACAGCGCCATCTGTACAGAGAGCCGTAATTGGCCAAAACCAGGGTGGAAGGCACGAAGTGACGTCACCATGCTATCGTTCTAGGAGGACGGACTGTGTGTTTGTGCCGGCCGGCATGGCCAGGGTGGCTTTGGCCAATTATGGCTCAGGGGGTTTAGTACATGCCCCACACTATATAAGGCCGCCTGCATGGCAGAATTGTGTAGTGTGTTGCGGCGGCAGAGAGATAGACAGAGAGACAGTGTCCTTTGATTTAAGTTAAATAGAGTAGGCAGGCGAGTCAGTTAGCTGCACTTACAGTGTATTGTATATATATGTGTGTGTGTGTGTGTGTATATATATATATATATATATATATATATATATATATATATATATAATCAGGGTGGCCCGCCGATCACACAAGAAGAGGACGAGGAGGAGGAGGATTGTGTCAGCATGGAGGTGGAGCCCGGCACTCAGCATCAGCAGCAGTCTTCAAGGGATCATTTACAGTCCGAAGAAACCCATGGACTTGTACATGGCTGGGAGGAGATGGCTGCAGATCATGTCGTCCTTAGTGACCCAGAGGACTCTGAACCAAATGGCTCAGCAAACCTACACCGCATGGCCTCCCTGATTCTGCAAAGCCTGTGGAAGGATCCTCATATTCATGGTATCAAAGGGAGGGATTATTTCTGGCTGGCAACCCTCCTTGATCCACGTTACAAGGGTAAGGTTTCGGACCTTATTTTACCGTTGCAGAGGGAGCAGAGGATGAAACATCTTCAGGAGGCCTTGCAGAAAGGTTTGTGCAACGCGTATCCAGAGCCTGGGAGGTTACAATTTCCTGGTTCTCCTAGACAACGTGTTGCTGAAGCTTCGGTCAGTCACAGAAGGAGTGGTGGAGAAGGTGGCCGTCTGACCGATGCGTTCAGACAATTTTTTAGTCCGCAACCCCAAGGTCTGATTGGTTCCAGCAATTATCGCCAGCATCTGATTCACATGGTGCAGGATTACCTAGGGGCAAGATCAGACTTGGACACATTTCCCTCCGAAAATCTTCTGGGTTACTGGGTCTTGAGGATAGATCACTGGCCAGAGCTTGCACAGTATTCAATTGAGCTACTGGCCTGTCCTGCATCCAGCATTCTTTCGGAAGGCACATTCAGTGCTGCTGGAGGCTTTGTAGCCGATCACAGGGTGCACCTGTCCACTGAATCGGTCGATCGGCTGACCTTCATAAAAATGAATCAGTCTTGGATCACCAGCTACCAAGCACCTGATGCTGATGTAACCGATTGATTTTTTTTTAAATGTGAGATGCCTTCAATACTGCCTATGCTGATTCTGAGTGACTATCCTGTTATGCTGAGTGACAATCCTCTTCCTCCTCAATTTTCATGCTGATAGCTTGTAAGAACATTTTTGGTTCTGGGCACCGCCACCAGTGGCCAAGGCCCAATTTTTCTGCCCCTGTTTAACAGGGGCGTGTAATTACAATTTTTGATGCAATACTTTGCAGCAGGGCTCATTCCTGCACTCCAACTATAGCATCTGTGAGGGGTTGCAGTGTTGTGGCAGCAGTGGCTAAGGCCCAATTTTTCTGCCCCTGTTTACCAGGGGTGTGTAATTACAATTTTTGCTGCAATACTTTGCAGAAGGGCTCATTCCTGCACTCCAACTAGGGTATCTGTGAGGGGTTGCAGTGTTGTGGCACCAGTGCCCAAGGCCCAAATTTTTAGCCCCTGTTTAGCAGGGCGTATAATTACAATTTTTGATGCAATACTTTGCAGCAGGGCTCATTCCTGCACTCCAACTATAGCATCTGTGAGGGGTTGCAGTGTTGTGGCACCAGTGCCTAAGGCCCAATTTTTCTGCCCTGTTCAACAGGGACATGTAATTACAATTCTTGATCTAATATTTCACAGGAGCACCCACCAAGAGTAACTGTGAGGGCTTACAGTGTTGTGGCAACACCACCACCAAAGGCTCAATTTTTCTGCCCCCTGTTCAACAGGTGCATGTAATTATAATTCTTTTTATAATATTTCACAGCAGGGCCCGTTCCAGCACCCACCAAGAGTAACTGTGAGGATTTACAGTGTTGTGGCACTAGCACCACCACCACCACCAAAGGCCCAATTTTTCTACCACTGTTCAACAATGGCATGTAATTACAATTCTTGATCTTGATCTAATATTTCACAGCACGGCCCGTTCCTACACCCACCAAGAGTAACTGTGAGGGCTTACAGTGTTACAGTGTGAGGGCAACACCAACACCTAAGGCCCCAATTTCTGCAGAGTATATAGGGCAGGCCCCTACTTTCAAACATCCAACTTACAACAATCCAACTTACAAACGACTCCTACTTGCAAACAACAGGAAGTGAGATGAAATCCACCCCTAGGAAGGGAAATTCTCTCCTGTAAGAGTTAATATGGGAAAAATGTGTCTCCTCTTCACTGATGCTTTATCACCAATCCTTGTTTCACTAAAAACCCCAAATTTTCAAAAAACATTTGTCATTGGGACAGAAAGTGAGGTGATTTCTTCTGAAGATGTGCACAGACAGCAAAACAAATGTTACAGGGGTGAAAACCCTTCCCTATGTTTTCCAAAAAGCTTAAAAATAGATTTTACACTTTAAAAATGTACCAGTTCAAAATTACAAACAGATTCTATTTAACAACAAACCTACAGTTCCTGTCTTGTTTGCACCGCCTATATACTGCTGTTCAGAGTATATAGGGCCTGGGGGTCCCACGCCTTTCCTTTTTTTAATTTGGGTTCGAGGTTCCCCTTAATATCCATACAAGACCCAAAGGGCCTGGTAATTGACTAGGGGGGGTACCCATGCCCTTTGTCTCACTGATTTTCATCCATATTGCCAGGACCCGACATTACATTAAAGAATAAAATGTCTTTTATTCCTTTACAAATGTCATTTTGTGCAGGGACTGTTCTAAGCACGGGAAACACACGCCACTTTACAGGCATACTATAGACACCCCCCAGGTACGATATTTAAAGGAATATTTCACTTTTTTTTCACTTTAAGCATCATTAAAATCACTGCTCCCGAAAAAACGGCTGTTTTTAAAACTTTTTTTTGCATTGATACATGTCACCTGGGGCAGGACCCGGGTCCCCAAACACTTTTTAGGACAATAACTTGCATATTAGAATTTAAAATTAACACTTTTGATTTCGAATGTTCGAGTCCCATAGACTTTAATGGGGTTCTAAAGTTCGCGCAAACTTTAGGTCCGTTCACAGGTTCTGGTGCGAACCGAACCAGGGGTGTTCGGCTCATGCCAAGGGACATGCTTCAGGAGACACATTACATGAGACTCCTAGAGATCTACGAACCCCTTTATAAATCAATTCTTTCACATTTTTGCTCACCACCACCCCCCTCTAAAATTATGTTTTCCACATTTGATATTTCTATCAGCAGATCTGTTTTAAAATGTCAGAATTAAAAAACATAAGAGAATAAGGATGGACAGCACAGAAAAAATTAAGATGTGTGAAACAAATAAAGCAAACCATTTAACTACCAAAACACAATTCCGTCTGCAAGGGCCATTAGGACTGCACAGTAAGTGCGAAAGGGATGAAGGCTGGGCAATGGGCACCAGGAATTATCATTTTATGTTCACCTAAATGATAAAGTGGGTAGGTAATATTTCTTATTTATAGATTGAGTTTTATTCACTTTTTAGTCAAAGTTCACCTTTTAGAATGACTTGCTAAAAAATATTTTACTAACATATTTTGCTTTAATTTAAGTTACTATGGCTCAGATAAATGTGTTTTTGCAAAGGAGAAACCTGTTTTTTTTTTATATGGCATATGCCCCAGGATACAGCATAAATAAACACATGTATTTTATGCAAATACTTTGACTGTGCAAGATTGTGGCTTCTAAGCCTTGCTGTTTGAAGGTACAGTAACTTTCCTGAATCAGGTTCCCTGTAGACTTCATAGTGAGCGTGGGACTATACGGTTTTCATTTGTAGTGACAGGTGGTCAAAAATGCACACAAACAAAACGTTACTATTTTATGAAATGTAAGGCATTGTAAAAGATTCTGGAAACGTGTTCTTCTGGGGTCCCCCTCCTCTCATTTACAGTGTTCCTTTCCTGCCATCATGATTATGTATAGTCCTGGTAGCTAGTCTTCAGTAGACAAATGGTTAATAGAAAAAAAAGCCAATGATCTCCGCAGTACAGAAAGGGACATCAATGACCTTAACTCTATTTCATTTTCCTGTTGTTCTTCAGCAAAAACCCATAGAATGATTGTTACAAAAGTAAAGAATATTTTTTTTCAGAAAGTTCACCTACAGTATTTACGACTAACAATTGTCAGTATAAAATATCCCAGGGTAAACCTTTGCATTTTCCATAAAACAACCCCTTGAATGCTAAACTGCAGGTAAACAAAACAAAAAAAAACATGAAAATACAGATTTGTGAACTGATTCACCTGTCAAAGGATTTGTAAATTTATGTAACCAGTCTTATGACCTAGACAATACAGCTAGGTTTCAAAACATAAAATCCATAGTAGATTGTACCCTTCTAACAATGGTCATCTTGTTATTGTAGAAGTTCAGGGATATGCCAGAGCTATCTTATCTGGTTCTTTGCATTTTTGGTAGGGCCACCATTGGTAAATAAGTCTAGGGGGAAGGGAAAAGTCAGATAAAGAGCAACTAAAGCCTGGTACACACTAATAGTTTGAACAAAAAAAAAAAACTGACAGCTCCGGTCGGAGACGATGTAGTAATGATCTGATGTTAGTGTGGTGATCTCCCCCTGCTGAGCCGTTGTTTCCTATTTTTCCAGCATTCGAAACGGCCGGCTGCTGTCAGACTGGCTGTCATACACACGGGCCAAACATTGGACAGTTTTTATTGTCGTCCAGCATTCGGCCCGTGTGGGGGGCTTAAGAGAGGATACTGGCATCCACCAGTGGGTGGATCCTGGCAGTATGGAGCTGATATCACCTCCTGTAGTCAGGCATCACCTGAGCCTGATTGCAGGAAATGGTATAAATACCCGGCAAGATCACACATCCTTGCCTTGGTATTGTCCTTGAGCCCTGGCCTGTATCCTGTGAACCTGCAAACTTGAACCTGTTCCCCTGCCCTGCAGCCTGATCCCTTCCACCTTCTCCCTGTCTGTCTTGCTCCTTGCCCCCCCCCCCCCATCTCCTGTTTATGACCCTGGCCTGGCTAAGACTACGATTCTGGTATGCCTTTTTGCTGTATATGCTGGTTAGTTTGTTGTCGCTGTTTGGTTGTTTGATTTATTCACACTGTTTGGTATTGGTGGTGCATTTATATTTGTATTCATTTATCTTAATAAATTATTTACTTTTTCACCTACTTACGTTTGGTTCACTCTGTCGCAGTCATGCAGTTCTGGTCACACCTGATTTATGACAGGTGCAGAGCGCTGCACAGATGTCTGTCATGTGCTTCAGAAACTAAGAGAGAACAATCTCTATTGTGGAGAAGTGCGAATTCCATTGTGAACAGGTTAAGTTCCTGGATTATGTAATTTCCACTGCTGGTTTTTCGATGGACCCAGAGAAACTTTCAGCAGTCCTACAGTGGCCCGACCCATGGGCTTAAGTCCTCTGCAGCGGTTTCTTGGCTTTGCCAACTATTATCAGAAGTTTATTCGTAACTTCTCGCCTCTGGTCAAGCCCCTGACTGATATGATCAGAAAGGACGGTAACCCCCAGAGTTTGTCTCCGGAGTCCATTAAGGCCTTTGAGAGTCTCAAGGCTGCCTTTGTTTCTGCTCCTGTGTTGGCACATCCTGATCCTACGTTACCTTTTATCCTTGAAGTTGATGCTTCTGAGACTGGAGTTGGCACCCTTCTGTCTCAACGTTCCTAACTCTGAAAGCGCTATGCATCCTTGTGGCTACTTTTTCAAGAAATTGTCACCTGCGGAGTGCAATTACAAGATTGGTGACAGAGAGCTGTTAGCGATCATTTTAGCCCTGAAAGAATGGAGACACCATTCCTCGAAGGTACCACTGTGCCAGTTTCTTACTGACCGTAAGAATCACACATTCTTTTCTGAGGCTAAATGCCTCTCTCCCAGAAGGGCACGATGGGCTCTTTTCTTGTCTAGTTTCAATTACAATGTCTCATTCTTACGGTACTAAGAATGTAAGGGCTGACGCTTTGTCACAACAATTTTCCTCCACTTCCAAGATGAAGTCTGTTCCGGTTCCTGTGATTCCTCCTGATCTTATTCTAGCTACGGTTCGCACCAGTTTCACTTCTCCTTTGGGTGATAAAATTCTTGCTGCTCAGGTCCATGCTCCTCCTGAGAAACCTTGTGACCGCTGCTTTGTCCCAGAGAGTCTCCATACTGCCGTACTCTAGACTTACCATTCTCCCAAGGCTGCTGGCCACCCTGGGAATAATCAACTCTTTTGAGCCATTTCCCAACAATTCTGATGGCCTAGTCTACGTGCTGATGTAACCACCTTCATAGCTGCCTGTTCCATGTGTGCTCAGAGTAAGACTCCATGACACCTTCCAGTGGGCCTCCTACAACCCATACCCAATGCAGAGGCCCTGGATCCACCTGTCTATGGATTTCATTGTGGAGTTATCCAACTCCCAGGGCAACACAGTTATCCTTATGTTTGTTGACCGTTTTTCGAAAATGTCCCATTGTATTCCACTTAAGAAGTTGCCCACTTCTGAGGAACTGGTTTCCATTTTTACTCAGGAGATCTTTCGCTTACATGGGCTACCCAAGGTGATTGTCTCGGACAGGGATAGTCAGTTTGTGTCCCGGTTCTGGCGAGCCTTTTGAGCACAGTTGAGAATTGAGCTTGCTTTCTCCTCTGCGTATCACCCGCAGTCTAATGGGGCCGCAGAATGAGCCAATCAGTCCTTGAAGCAATTCCTACGTTGCTATATTTCTGACCATCATAACAACTGGTCAGACCTCTTACCATGGGTGGAGTTTGCTCACAATAGTGCCTTGAATTCTGCTTCCCGATTGTCTCCGTTTATGGCGAACTATGGTTTCCAACCTTCCATGTTGCCTGACTCATTTGTTCTGTAGAGTATTCCTGCATTAGAGGAGCATCTCCGTGGTCTTTGTTCCACTTGGGTATAAGTCCAGGAGGCTTTGCGACATGCTGATAGGTACAGACTCCATGCTGGCCGCAGATGCCTATCTGTGCCTTCCTACCAGGTTGGGGACAGGGTCTGGCTGTCATCATGCAACCTCCGACTTTGCATTCCCTCTCTGAAGTTCGCACCTCGGTTTATTGGGCCTTTCTGTATTTGCAGGATTAACCCAGTGGCTTACGCATTAGACCTTCCTTCTAATATGCGTATTTCAAATGTATTTCATGTCTCCTTATTAAAACCTTTGGTCTGCAACCGCTTTACCACCTCGGTGCCTCGTCATCACCCTGTACAGGTTGAGAACCATGAGGAGTATGAAGTACAGTCCATTGTTGACTCCATAGGTTCTATGGGCACATACAGTACCTGGTGCATTGGAAAGTGTACGTTCCAGAGGAACGCTCTTAGGTCTCATCCTTGGACATACATGCCTCTGTCCTCCTCCGTGATTTCCATAGACATTTTCCCCTCAAGCCTGGTGGTCCTCTAAGGGGGAGGGGTCATTCAGGAGGGGGTACTGTCAGGGCTGTGCTCAGCCCTTCCTTCTCTAAGTTGGCCGCTCAGCTGTCGGCTAATTGCCAGCTCCTATCTCTCCACAGTCACTGACCTCTTGATGATATCCTGCTTGTCAGTCCTGCCTACTTAAGCCGTACAGTCCAGATGATCTCTGCCTTCGTCTTGGTTACATCTATATAGATGCTCTCCTGTGTTCCTGTTAAAGACTTACTTGGCTGACATTCCTTCTGGCTCCAGATCCTGCTTGCTGTTCTACTACGCTCATCTCTGGCTCCCTGATATCTTTGGCTTGTCTGACTATCCATTCCAGTTCCTGAACTCTGGCTATGTTTTGACTACGTTTACTCTGTTTAACTTTTGTATTATTTTTAAACAAGTGTGATTGAACTGTACTTCTGTCTCATTCTGATTCATGGTTTCTGACACAGGGGGAACAGAGGTGGGACAGATCTGCAGAAGGTAACATGGTGGGGCAGATGTGCAGGAGGTACATTGGTGGGGCAGAAGAGACAGGGCGTTACAGTGGTGGGGCAGATGAACAGATAGGTTCAGTGTTAGGACAGATGAGAAGATGGTTCAGTGGTGAGACAGAAGAGCATGGGGGTACGGTGGTGGAGCAGATGTGCAGGGAGGTACAGTGGTGGGGCAGATGAGAAAGGGGGAACATTGGTGGGACAGATGAGCAGGGGGTTACAGTGGTGGGACAGAAGAGCAGGGGGTACAGAGGTGGGGCAGAAGTGCGGGGTGGTACAGTGGTGGGGCAGATGTGCAGGGGGTTACAGTGGTGAGGCAGATGTGCAGGGGGTTGCAGTGGTGGAACAGATGAGCAGGGGGGAACAGAGGTGAAAAATTTTCTGGGGGACAGTAATCTGAGGTGTGAAGGTGCATGAATTGGGGCTGATCTGAGGCGTGAGTGCAGGATGTTAATTTCTTAATACTACTCAAGTAATTTACAGCATTTACTTTATAAAAAATCCTTTTCATGATTGAGAGTGTGAAGTTAACATTTTTTTGTTATAAAATCGGTACGCTTAATTTCTTTGAAAATATTTTTTCGGCACGCTGTGCTCAAAAGGTTGCCTACCCCTGCTCTACAGAATAAACTATTATAGAGATATCTGGTAGGGGTGTTTGGGAAGTAATGTTTTTCTGCAGAAGGTCTTGACCCCTTTGAAGCCAAGCATTGGATAGCCAATAGCACTTGCCAGGTGCTGTGATCAAGGCTTGTGAGCCCCTGTATGTTTTAACTCACTTTTTTTATGCACCAATAAAGAAGTAACAAGGACATTTGGAGTCGCCGGCTCTATTATTTGTATTTATGTCTGTACTGGTGTGAGAGAGAGCATCAGAGCCAGAGCACCCACTGTGGATTTTATCACATGCCTGCAAAGGACTTACACTGATTTTGAGCGTTGCATTAATCTGCTTTTACCAGTATACTCATACTAGATGCCTGATTATATTGGGTCAGAAGTCATGTGATGATTGATCTTTAATTGTATCATCCACCCTAAGATCATGTTTGGACACAATTGTTATGTGTGGTATAGGCCTCTGTAAAATTAATCTCATGTTTGAAGAATATTTTCCTGCATACAGTTAATAAAAGTGAGTCTGACCAGGTCATTATTAACTCCTCAGTTGTGGAAACAGCTGTGAAAATCTTTGTCCAGAGAGCAGATGGTTACAGTCATTGTGGTAATTCTAGGATAGGAATATATAAATCCTATAGATATAAAAAATGAAATATTAACTAGCTGATACAATGTTTATGATAAAATGAGTATCTTGTTGCCCTAGAAACTGCACCTAAGCTACTGTTTATTCATTCCAAAGAAACCGCATTATCCTAAGACGTTTTCTCTCGGTAAAGTACAGTATAATTTCTGATGAGTAGAAAGAATGTGGGTATTATCAGAGGCGGCCGATCCATAACGGGTGTCGCTGCCCCCTTAATCTCTATGTGCCGGCCACTAATCTTCATGTGGGGCGTCGGATGCATTGGATTTCTATGATTTATTCTTTTTTAAGCACATGATTAGAGCCTGAGGCTCTAATTGGCTTCAAAAAGGTTTGGCTCAGGGCGCAGAGCAGCGAACAGGAAGCGGGTCCTAAGACCGGATTTGTCGGGAGGAGAAATGACTGGATTGGCAGGGAGGAGAAGGGAAAGCTGCCAAAGCCACCTGCAACCTGGATCGGGTAACTACGGGGCTGGTGGGCGAGCAGGTATGCGGGTGAGCAGGCAGGGGGTGGTGGTTTTGATTTGTTTGCTGTTCCCCCAAAAAATGGAGCACCAGCCACCACTGGGTATTATAACAATTAAATTATGAACTAAATGAAATGAGTTGGGGTGTTCTGTTTATACTAAAAAGAAGCAGTGAAACTTTCCCTTTTTTTCTAATATAGAAAACTAAAATGCAATTGTTTGTCAGGAAACTATCCAGAACAGAGGTGCATGTGCGCCAATACGTGGGTTGGGAACTTCTGCCAGTACCCTGTGTGGGCATTGCTTGGATGACTGCGCATGCTGGCACATGTGCACGCATGTACGATTCCAGAACTGGTGCCAAACACCCAATTTAAAGGAAATAGTAGTGACAGGAGGTTTCTTGATGATCTTCAGCTAGCCCAAGATACTTGCTCCCATGTATCTTGAGCCTGTGATTACTTTGACTACCTATTTGACTACCTATTATTACTCAGCTTGCCATTGGAATTTCCTTTGCCTGACACCTGGTTGTGACTTTGGCTCATTGAATAATTTTGTTTCCTCTGATCTACCGTGTATGACACAGGCCTGGGTCCTCACAAGTCTGTTATCGCCACCTATCCTACTTACCCGTGTATGACCCTGACTCGACTCCAGACAATGTCTCTCTCATTCACATTCTATTGCTCATCTGTGTATGACTTCGACTTGGCCTTGATACTGCTGCTTTCCAGACCTTCCCTACTGGTCCTATCCTGCATGGTCCTACCATAGATGTTAACAGTCTGCCAGCTGCAGTGCCTCTCTGTGACTCTTTCGAGATTCCCATCTACCAGTTAGAGACTGACTCTGCTGACTACCTCGAGGAGCAACCATCAGCAACCTGGACTTTTGGTACCCATGCCCGTTGGCACCTTGCATGCCCTGTCACCAAATCTAGGGGTGTTTGGACCAGAGCCACAAGGGAAGCCCTCTTGTCACTTCGGCCTTTAACCAGGTATGTGACACTGCTAAACCTGTAATTTGGGAGTTGTGCCTGTTTGCACAACCACTTCTGTCTACTAGAGGCCATTTACATATCATTAAAACCCCTCTGACTTCCTGCAAATCGTTCCCTTCTGCCATGGGTGTTGGAAACCCCAGGGTTCCTTCACTTTTCTGATATTATTAGCATATCAAAGTAGTGAAGCCACACATTGCTAATCCCTTGTGTACAAAAAAATGTATTCTGATTGTAGGTAAAGAGACACTCCACCCAAATCTCCCCCTACTGGGGCTTAATTGTAGAATATAAACATAGAGTGCTAGGATTAAGTCCAAGTAGAGATTGAAATGCGTTAGTGGGAAAATATGGGTGGAGTGTCTCTGTCCCTACTGACAGAATTAATTTTTTGTATGCAAGGGGTCAGCTGGGAGTACAGCTTCACTACTTTCATATGCAGACCACTTATGACTGGCTGCTGTAAAAGGCAGACACAGACAAAAGAGGTTTGGAAAAATCCAGAGAACCAAGGAAAGGCCTGATTAATGTAATAGTGCTGCACAATTTAAAATGAAATGGTATAAACAGTTTGGTCTTAGAAAAATGCAAGAAGTCTGCTTACAACATACAATAATTAGCACAGTGGCTTGGGAACATGCTTGTCTGCATGGAGTTTGCATGTCCTCTCTGTGCTTGCATCAGTTTCCTCTGGGTATTCTAATTTACTTCCACACTCTAATAATATGTGGGCTAATTGGATCCTGTCTGTAGCACCCTAGGGTTTAGTCAGGGAGCTCCTCACAAATTTACTTGCCAAGAGTAGTTTTCTTGATCGATTGATAGAGATCTATTGATTTCTCCCTAAGTTTGGCCTTGTTGCACTTTTCTCTTCTACCACTAGGTGGCCGGGTACTTGGTGGTATTAGATATGAGAAGGGCAACCCAAGGTCAGGTTATGCGTTTAAGGGGTAGCTCAGCCAATGGGCAGGGGTTTTCTTGAATCACTTGGCCTGCTGGGAGAACCTATATATTCAGGTGAAGTCAGGTGATCTATGTTCTGTGCCACCTGGATGGCTGTCTGGGTGGATGTGTGTCATATGCCCCGGGCAGCTAGGCCAGAGATTGGGCCTATCCTGGGGTCATCAGGCTGCCAGGCAGTGTGAAGGCCTATCCAGAAGTAGGAGGGCAGCGCAGGGTTGGGACTGTTTGCAGTCCAACCAGAAGTGACGGTTCTGCCGGCCGGAGAACCTGTCAGTGGTCAGGGGTAGAAGGAAAGCTGTTGCCACAAAGGGACCAACCACCTTTACCAGGGACCACAGTGAGTAACTGAAGCAAGTGGAAGGAGAAAATGCAGCTCACAAACACTCTCTGGTCCGGGAAACCACCGCCCTAGTAAGAACCTGTTCCAGGTGCTGGCTTTACATAATTTGCAGTAGGCTGAAGAAAATCCTGGATAGCCGCACTCTGGGATAAGGACATCTTTATTGGAGTAAAAATCTACAGTACAGTCAATTGCAAGGAAATACAGGGTTGTAGAATATGCTAACGCGTTTCACATTATTGGATGCTTATTCGTAGCTGAAGAGGGATAGTGAGAATGTGGTATAAATAAGAAAGTAAAGTAAAAAAAGGGGGGGGGGTGGAGTATGTGCACCGGTGGAACAACCAATCAACACGCCACATACCAGCCCCGCCCTTTGAGTGCAATTAAAAAATTAGAACATTTCCATGATAAAACCTACACCTGCAAAATGGGGCGAGAAAGCTTCAATTGTAAATCAAGAAAAAACGTTTTTTACTAGTAAAAAAAAAAAAAATTGTAAAAATGTCAGCAAAATGGCATGAGTTGAACTTCCATACCAATTAGTATCAGGACTGACTGAAACAACACAAAAATGTAACAGTATTATATATGTGAAAAACAAATATTGAGTGCCATATCGCCTCATAGCAGGTGAAAGTACAATCACAACAATGATACATACACCACAGAAAAAATTGAAACATGGGAAACATGTGCACAATAACTGAAGCAAGTACCGGAACCATATTCTCACAGAAAAGGCATGGTGGAGAATCGGGAAACTTCAGACGGTGATCACGTCAGCCTTGTGAGTCAAGCCAGGGATCTAGCCGGTTAGCAGGGGTGAAGCTTGAGAAGTATCTGTAATGTCAAGCTAGGGACCCAGCAGAGAAGCAGGGGGGATGCTTGAGGGAGATACCACCACAAACCTGGGAGGAGCTCAAGGGATTCAGAGTCAGTGAATCAGAGGGTCTAGTAAAGACCAGGAGCTCAGTGTTGAAGAATTACAAGAGGCAGTTGTAGTGGAGCTGAAAGAACTGTTTGAGTTAGGAACTGTTAAAGACTGTTACCATAGGAGACAGCATTCCTGCAAGTGCAGATGTGGATTCTTGCTGGGGCCTTTCCCTACACGGCTGTCCTCCTATTGAAGTCTTGGAGTCTGCCAATTGAATTAGCAACTATCTAAGGGTGTCCTGGCCCTAACCCTCTTTCGCCCCAAAATACAAAAAGGACTGTTAAGAGAAATAAAAACCTTTTTTACATCCAAGAAATGTCTGGTGCCCAATAACTTTGTCCACCTTGCACTCACTATGCCTCACAACCCACCACATACAGAAGGATGTCAGCTATCTTTTGGCTTGGAAAGTTCTCATTAGAAGACTG
The DNA here is from genome assembly GCF_042186555.1 of Aquarana catesbeiana. Classification (NCBI taxonomy): domain Eukaryota; kingdom Metazoa; phylum Chordata; class Amphibia; order Anura; family Ranidae; genus Aquarana; species Aquarana catesbeiana. The sequence goes on along the minus strand of NC_133326.1, from coordinate 81,105,602 downwards.
GACAGGGCCAGAGACTTTTCTACATGTCTAAATTGGTCCTTGTGTGTATGCACGTGAGACAGGAACCTTGGATTGTAAGCTCCTTGATAGTAGGGACAGAAGTGAATATACAGCATGAAAAGCACTGTGTAAGTTGTCATCACAATATAAATACTTAGAATTAATTTTAACAACATCTATAGGGAATAAGAACCCATTAAGGTGCAGTGGTTAACAGGGTTGTTTAAAAGTGAAGTCCATCTTTCTGATCACGTTTCATGTCAAAAGACAGTCCACTCCACCACCCTTAAACAAACCCTTCCCACAGGTAATCTGGGTTCTTCTCCCTGCTGGCTTCTGTTATTATTGAAGCCGACATTGCTGTGTATGGCTCCGCCCACACAGCTGCGTCTTTCATTCACAGTCCCATGTGCCTCTGTGGCAGAGTGACTGTAGTTCTCCATGGAGCATAAGGCAGCATGTACAATTTTTTTTTTTTTTTTTTCATTCAACCAGCGGGTTGAATGAAAAAAAAAATCTGATTCCTCCATCCACACATTCTATGTGGATGAGGGAATCCTCCCGCTGTGCTATTGTGTTCAGATGGTGGGAAGACTTCCCAACCATCAGAATACAATGATCAGTGCTGTAAGTAGTGGCACTTATCAATCAGGAAAAACTTGACAGGCTGGTTGTACAGAAGTCATTGCCCATACATGGATTGAAATGAAGCCGATCCCTGCTGAACTGGCTACATTTAGATCCATGTATGCCTCCTTAACTGAAGATTTGTACCTGTACAGATCTAAGCTGGAGGAACAGTCTGCAGGAGCCAGAGTATTGCACCCAACATCCACTGATCACGGTTGTAATGCTTTGCAGCCTCCATGCAAAAATGAAAATAATAATGATAATATTATATGCACATTTCTGTTTTTTGTAATATGGTTGCATTATTTATTTTTTTTTTTGCAATAGGTGGAATTTACCTTTACATTTCAGATTTAATCACCTTACTAAAACCATAATAGCTACCACAGCAAAAAATATTACAGTGGAGTTCCACCCAGTTTTACAACTTTATCTTAAAGGAATGACAACCCCTTCACCTTTCAATTTTGGATATTTTTTTTTTCCTTACTTACCTTTTATGAAGTACATAGTGTACTTCCGCCCCAGCCTCGCCACACTGTCACGTCCTCTTCTCCCCCGCTGCCTTCTGGGACCTTTGTGTGTCCCAGAAGATGACCGGGCCATTCAGGAAGTGCTCCACGATTCGCGCATGCGCAGTAGGAAACCGGCAGTGAAGCCTGAAGGCTCCACTGCCGGTTTCCCATAGTTGGAATGGCGGCGCCTGCACCCGATCCGATAGACGGGGGCCGACATCGCGGGCTCTCTGGACAGGTACGTTTCTTTAGTTAAAGTCAGCAGCTGCAGTGTTTTGCTGACTTTAAAAAAAAAAAAAAAAAAATTTTGCAGCTGGAACACCGCTTTAAGGACAAAATGCTACTGAATGCTGCTGCAGTTCTGTTGCCTTCACATAGATACTATATGTATGCAATCCAAGATAAATAATCTACTGGCCCTATTATTTGTACACTTCCAAGATTAATATCGCTTTAACCGCGAGCAATGCATAGAAAAGTAAACTTTCCACCTTCTAAACAAACTTGAATAGTTTAGCCTAATCAAGCTCCAACTGATTATGAGGTCACCTATAACTGACTCTGTAAACAGCGTCACTGTCACTCCTAAGACTAATAAATTATATGACACCCTGCATGTAAAAATAGAAGAATATGGTTTCAAAGAACGTAATCTGAAAAGGAAATGATGTGTGGTAAGGTGCACAACTGTTTGATAGTTCTTATTGCTTTATGAGCGTCTTTCCATAATGGGATCGTGGACAGACATAAAACATCAGTTTTTTGTATATGATGGGACTATTTCAGTCTTCATGATACAATAAAACCAGTTCATGTTTTTTTTTAAAGTGTATGTATAATGAACATTATTTTGCCTATTTTTGGTCAGTTATATATAGCACTGAAAGTGCTTTATTTTTATTTGCCTTAAGGACAATAAAATAACTATGAATCCTACCAGACATCCAGTGAACTCATAAATTGCTGTACGTTCTGCCAAAGCTGCAGTGTCATCAGCCCTGCCAGTTCTCCCTGTGAACTATATAACTGCCCCCTATGTTATGGAGACAAGTAGAGATAAGGTGCTCTGTAGTCCTAACGCACTTCCCACCCTAAGGTGACAACCCTGATATACAGATAGATACAGCACACTGGGATTTGTCACTCTAGGACAGGAACAAAGGCTGAAAAAAAAGAAAAACAAATGCAGCCATCATATCTAAGGGCTGGTTAGCTGCAATATAATATATTGGTGTTATTTGGATTTAAATACACTGTAAAAGGTACATAAACCATCATTGTGTGCATTTACTGTATACCTCCAAGTTAGCAAAAATAAAGGGAAAGGGACCACACAAATTTGCAATAGCACTGAAACCAGAATAAAGTAATGGTAACTGAAGCAGTCATTGTTACTGGCCACACGCTGGCCATACACATTTTATGCCATTTTATGCTTATTTATGCCAATCTAGCAGTGAGTTTAGACTGAAAAAATGACTACATGTATCCACAACAATTTGTGACTCAAACATTGGTTTGAGCAAATTATAGAAGTTATATTGATAATTTGGTTAACAATGCTTTTCAATTGATATAGCAGTGGGTATCATCAAAGTTTGCTACGCTTTTCTATTGCTTGGCAGCTTGAAACAAGGAAACAATTGAAACTGGGTGGGGAAGGAGGGGATTTCACGTTTATGGCCAGCTCCAACCTTGAACCAACTAAAGTATCATCATAGTGAGTTATAGTAACTGTTATAAACAAAGTGAAGATGGTAAGGCATTGCTTCAGGTAAATAGTGTGACTGCAGTGCTACTACTATAGTTGCTACTTTTACATTCAATTCTGTTATGAGATACAGAATTTTGATAATGAATGTTACCCAGTATAAAATTCCAGCAAACCCTTAAGGTGCTTGTAAATGCAGACTTACTGCATTATATGCAATAAAGTAAAAAAAAAAAAAACCTTCTGCATGCAGCTCCCCCTGCAGTCCACCTAAATACATAGTTGAGCCCAAACTCGATCCAGCGCTGGAGGATCAGAGCTGCTCTGTGCAAAACCTTTGTAAATTTTGTAAGCAGGTAAGTATGACATGTTTATTATTTTAATAGAAAAAAAACTAGCCTTTACAATCACTTTAAAAAATATCTGTAGGATGTTCACCACCACCATAGGAAAAACGGTCTTATTTAAGAAGGTTAATGCTTGTTATAAATTGTATATCATTAAAGAACTTTTCCCCTTCTCCTGACAAATGTACCATAAGACCATAAAATCCCGAAACCACCCTGCCTTAAGCAGGAGGGACCCCTTAAATTTACCCTTGCTTGACTATAGTCAGCCAAAGCGGATTAATACTTCTTGACTCACTTGCTCTCTACTAAGCCCAATTTTATAATTTACCTTTGAGGACCCAATAATGCTGGGTTATAAAATGTATATTTATACACCACTGGCTAACCACTGGGTGTGTTGCCAGGGGTGCATACTCGGAGAGGATATGAGTATTTGGGTGTAAGCTTTTGAAGGGGACTCTTCCCCTTCTCCTGCATAGGAGAGGGACATAGTTGTATATCTGAACCTCTTGGGCTTGTTGCCTAGATAGGGTGACCATTAGCTGGGAAAGAGTCCTGGGCTTGAGGCCTAAGGTGTTGAGGCCTACCTTAGCTTCAGCCTAATGAGGTACCAGAAAAGATGGGTAGAAGCTTGAACCTTGCCTAAGGTATGGTAAACTGGAGTTGGTTGCTAGACCATCGAGTACTGCAGCCAGGAGTTCTATAGTATTTTAGGTTAGCTTCAAGTTTTTCTACCTGTAAAGGTTGTAAGTACTGTTTTGTCCTTCATCTGGAGTCTGCCTCGTCTCATAAGTGTCTTGTGCCCTATCCTCTCTTCCAGGAATTTAAAAAGAACCAATAAGCTCCATTTTTGCTCTAAAAAGTTACTGTCAGCCATCAGTTCACATCACCCCTCTACTGCCAAGGTGTCACAGTCGGGGGTCAGTCTCTAAGACCAGTAGCTATAGCAGTAGTGAGGCTCCCATGGACCAGCTGGATAAGTACACAAGCAGGTCACACAGTATAATGACATGGGCTCACCTGAGGTGTGGGGTCTAAGCACTAACTGGTATTCACTAGAGCTCTCGAAGGTGGAGATGCTGCGTGTTTGCAGAGTGTTAGTACCAGGTTGTGGTCCTCAAGATCGGCCCACCAGGAGGTGAGCAAGCTCGGGTCCAGTAGCAGTACTATTGGGGGCACTTTCATCCTGCCTATGCATTTTTTCACTTGTTCAAAAATGAGCCATCAATGGAAGCACCCCCAATTTTTTTCATGACAGAGTCACTTTAAAATGTAATTTTAATGGTGCTAAAGCGCAGGAAAAGGCACAAGGAGGTTAGCAATGGCTTATTGGTTGATGAAGGACAATAGTAATTAGAAAAGGTTTTCACACCTATTTAAAGGAGAAGTGGCTCTTTTGACCATACTTCTCTCTTGTGTGCACTACTGTGTCCCAGTTTCAGCTGTCAGCTAACATCACAGAGCCAGTGCAGGCTCTGCAGGGATCCCGACAAAAATGTTGGGATCCTCCCAGATGCCTGACCGGCAGCTAACTTAGCCTCTCAGCACACCACTGAGAGACCGAGCCAGCCCCCTTCACAGTCCAGCGCTCCAGTGAGTGCTAGAGAGGCAGAGCAGAGGGCAGTGACTGACAGTTGACTGTCACCGCTCTCAACTCAATGAAGACTGAGAACTGAGTGATCAGTGGTCACATGATCACTCAGTTCTCGGTTTTAGAGCTGGTGGGGGACAGCTCCAGCATTAGACCGATGCTGCAGCCACCTAGATAAGTATGTATGTTTATTATTTTTACATACATCACTTCTTTTTTAATTACTCATTCTAGTTGAAAATTTGCCAGAAAGTTTAAGGACCATCAACAGATGTAAAATCTCTTCACAGTGGCTTAAGGGTTAGGACTCCAGCCTTGCAGCGATGGGGTCCATGGGTTGTATCCTGGTCAGGAGACTATCTGCATGGAGTGTGCATGTTCTCCCTGTGCTTGAGTGGGTTTCCTCCCGATACTCTGGCTTCCTTCTACACGCTAAAGACATGCTGATAGCTTAATTGGCTCCTCTCTAAATTGGCCATAGTATGTGTGTGTGCATCTGAGACAGGGACCTTAAAGAGGAAGTAAACCCTGATGGGTTTTACTTCCTCTTTTGTTCCCTGCAAAGTAAATGCATAATGGGCTAGTATGTATCGCATACTAGCCCCTTATGTGTCACTTACCTGCAAACAAAGCCAGCCATGTCCACACTGGTGGCCGCGTCCATCTTCACCCCTCTTCCTTCTGGGGCTGTGGACTTCAGCTCTGTGACTGCCCGGAGTCGCGTGACGTCACTCCTGCGCACATGGAACGCTGCTGAAGAAACGGCACGGCATGAATCTATGAACAGCTTTGTACTGTAAGCTCCTTAAGGGCAGGGACTGATGTAAATGTTCAGCATGTAGAGTGTTGTGTAAATTTTTGATGCTATATAAATACCTGTAATATATAAACAATTTCTTGTACAAGTGAGTGATTGTTAATCTAATATATTTTTCCACCTCCACTCTCAATAGTTGGGAACTATAGGTTCAGACTAGAGTTGGGCCAAACAACTGTGTAAAAAGTTCATGTAAAAAGTTCAGACCCGAACCGCGAGCCCTATTAAAGTCTATGGGACCCGAACTTGAAAATCAAAAGTCTCCATTTTGAAGGCTTATATACAAGTTATTGACCATAAAAAGGGTATGGGGGCCTGGGTCCCACTCTGGGCGACATGTATCAATGCAAAAAAAAATTTAAAAAGTTTGTTTTTACAGGAGCAGTGATTTTAATCTGCTTAAAGTGAAATAACAAAAATGAAAATTTCCTTTAAATATAGTGCTTGGGGAGTCCCCTTAGTCTGCCTGTAAAGTGGTGCATCTGTACCATGCATAAAGAACCTGCTGTAGCAAAACTGACCTTTATAAAGAAAAAAATGACATTTAAATTGCACCATACCATTGCTGGCCACAGAAAAATGTTAAAAAGAACGACATGGGCATACCCCCAATCCCTTTGGGTCTGGTATGGATTTAAAGGGAAACCCTACAGCAAAATGTTTTTAAAAGCATAGAAAAGCATTCTTAGTGACACTGCAACTTCTGTTGCTAAATAGCTAAGCAACAGTAGTTAGCAGTGTCACTAAGAATGCTTTTCTATGGGGTGGGCAGGAGGAACAGAGTGGTTTAGCGCTAGTGCCCTGTGAGGTGCTGACACCACTGAGTAATCAGACAACTGTGTGTGATATTAGACTTGATCTGCATTGGCAACCTTAGAGCTGTGGTACCTGGTGTGAGCTGTAACCCCTGCACTCCCTAGGTACACTGCCTCTCATTCTCCCACCAGTACTGAGCTCCCCTCACCCCCATGTCCCCCCATTACATAGAGCTCCCAGCCCCCAGTACACAGACCCACCCTACTTCCACCCCCCCAAGTACAGTGCTCCCTCAACTCTGACCCTCACCCTTTCCTGACTACAAGCCCCACCCCCCCATTATCCCCCCAGTACATAGAGCTTCCCAACCCCCACTACAGAACTCCAACCACTCCTAGCCCCCCGGTACACAGAGCCCTCCTTGTACTCGCAACCCCAGGGCACAGCTCACCCCAGAACAGAGCCTGAGCCCCCCCAGGACACAGCACCCCCTTCTTCTCTCACCTCCCCCCTCCTCCTGTACAATCAGCTCTTCCTGCCCTACATTCTCCACATACCGCACCATAGCAGCACCAGGATCTGCTGCTACAAAGTTTACCACTTACTTCAGTTTCTCCGCCCTGGCACCACTTTCTCTTCCTGTCCCAGCCTCTGAATGACGTCATGTCAGAGGCCGGGACTAGAAGTCACCTGTCAGGCAGAGTGATCTCCACCTGACAGAGAATGTAATCTGTGTACGGTAGTTTAGACTGGTGCCGGGTGCAGGAGTGCACTTGGCATCCCGCTGCAGCTCTGCTTTTGTCTGTCCATCTTCAGCCGGGAGACTTTAGCCCCGGTGCTGCCTGCACACCACACTTCAAAGGAGTTTCTGCTCCTTCCGCACCCTCTAGTCCCGGCCCTGCTGCCTGTCACTCTGCTCCTCTCTCTGGATAAACGTGCAACCAGGCTGGGGGCAGCGCTGCCTCCATGAAAAAATGCTGCCCAACCTCACTGCAGATATGTCCCTGAGTGCCGCCCCTGCAATCCGGGGACAAATCTGGGGACAGACGGGCTCTGGGGAGAGTGTCCTCAATCCAGAGACTGTACCCAGAAAACGGGGACGTCTGGTCACCCTATCTTTCAGGAACTCGGTCAGGTGATAGCCAGACCATTGTTCCTAATTTTTATGAACAGTTTACTGACTGGAATGGTACCAGCTGATTGGAGAAAAGCCAACGTGGCACCAATATTTAAAAAAGGGCAGAGATATATCCCTGGGAACTACAGGCCAGTTAGCCTAACATCAATAGTCTGCAAGCTATTGGAGGGGATGATACAAGATTGCAAAGGCATTCAATACAGTTGCCCACAAACGTTTACTGTACAAATTAAGGTATGTAGCCATGAACCATCCAGGGTGAGTACCTGGATTGAAAACTGGCTACAGGGTAGAGTCCAAAGGGTGGTGATTAATGGTGAGTACTCGGAATGGTCTGGTGTGGAAAGTGGGGTCCCCAGGGACTTCAACGCAGGATGTAGAAACCTTGCAAGAGGACCTAAACAAAACATTGGGGTGGGCAACTATATGGCAAATGAGATTTAATGTTGAAAAATGTAAGGTAATGCATTTGGGTGCCAAAAATACAAACACTCGCTAGGGGGAGAACCTCTGGAGGAATCCAGAATGGAAAAGGACCTAGGGGTCCTAGTAGATGACAGGCTTAGCAATGGCATGTGATGTCAAGCTGCAAGCAAAGCCAACAGAATATTGGCATGTATTTAAAAGGGGATTCACTCCAGAGATAAAACAATAATTCTCCCACTCTACAAAACTCTGGTCTGGCTGAATCTTGAGTATGCCGTCCAGTTCTGGGCACCAGTCCTCAGGAAGGATGTGCTGGTACTGGAGAGAGTCCAGAGAAGGGCAACAAAGCTAATAAAGAGACTGGAGTATCTCAGCTATGGGGAAAGATTACAAGCATTGAACTTATTCTCTCTGGAGAGGAGACGCTTGAGAGGGGATATGATATTAATGTACAAATACCGTACTGGTGACCCTAGAATAAGGAAAAAACTATTCAGTGAAAGGAAATTTAAAAAGACACATGGCCATTCACTAAAACTGGAAGAGAAGTGGTTTAACCTTAAACTGTGTAGAGGGTTCTTTACTGTCAGAGCGGTAACGATGTGGAATTCTCTTCCACAAGCAGTGGTATCAGCAGGGAGCATCCATAGTTTAAAAAAAACCTATTAGATGGGCATCCTAACAACTACAACATAAAGGGGTATATGATGTACTATTGACATAAACACATACACACATCCCCCTAGTCTCTTACCAATCCTTCTCTACGTAACCGGCTACCTTTGCCCCAGGAGAAATGGGCGTGTAACCGAGGAAGGCAAATCCGGGTGCACACGTAGTTCCTCCATCACGGCGCCAAGATTCCCTTGTCCAATGGTCCAGCACTATACTTGCTTTTAGAGTGTAATTTTTGGATGAGAAAATGTGCTTGGCTTGAAAAAATACAACTAATGCTGCCCCCACATCTGAGTACAGTGCACATCTGCCGTACAGAGGAAACCCTGAGCAGAGATTCTGAGGACATCGAGCCATCCAAGTTTAAAAGACCCAGGGCTGGAGTTAAGAGCCACAGGCACGCATGATCTCCTTAAGAGATCTAACGAGCTGCTAAGTGGCAGTGTTATTACAGGTGGTGATACCTTTCTGTCGCACCCCATCACATTTCCCTTGGTGTTACGGTGGCATGTCACTACTACTTTGAGGGTTGCAAAATCACAACTTGGAAGATCACTATGAACTGTATATTCAGTGGGGCTTCTTTATAATTGCCCATCGGAGTGGACTTGACCTTGTTGGACATTTTATTTTGTTTTTTAATGTTATATTTAATTATTTTTTGTACATTTCACTTGTGAATGTATTCAAATATTTATGTTACAGTGTGTTGTATGGAGTTTTGGAGTTCAATGAAATGGCTCTTTACCACGTGACCGGCTGTGTCCAATCACAGCCGGTCACAAATGTAAACAAACCGCAGTGTAACGGCTGTTGCTAGGCTCTCCTCCTCACACACTGATCCAGTGTGAGGAGCGGAGCGAGCTAACAGTGAGTTACACATTTACTGTGATTTTACTGCGCCCAGATTGCCCCTCTGAATAAAGAGTACCTGCCATCAGTACCCATCAGAGTATCTGCCATCAGTATCCGTCAGAGTACCTGTCATCAGTACCCATCAGAGTACCTGCCATCAGTAGCCGTCAGAGTACCTGCCATCAGTACCCATCAGAGTACCTATCATCAGTACCTGCCAGAGTACTTGTCATCAGTACCCCTCAGAGTATCTGTCATCAGTACCGGTCAGAGTACCTGTCATCAGTACCTGCCTTCAGTACTCGTCAGAGTACCTGTCATAAGTACCCGTCAGAGTACCTGTCATCAGTACTTGTCATCAGTACCTGTCATCAGAACCCATCAGAGGACCTGCTATCAGTACCCGTCAGAGTACCTGTCAACTGTACCTGTCTGAGCTCATCAGAGTACCTGTCCATCAATCCCGTCAGAGTACCTGTCATCCCATCTAAGTACCTGTAACGTGAGCCCATCAGAGTACCTGTCCCGTGAGCCCATCAGAGTACCTGTCTGCAGCCAATTAGTACCAAGGTGCAGCCCATTAGTCTCTGACGTTCAGCCCATTAGTCCCTGACGTGCAGCCCATCAGTGTCACCCGTCATACAGCCACTATGTCCAGAAAGGTATACACGCCAGAAGAGGCATACCAAATAATGAGTCTGACCAATGAAAGCAACGAGGAGCTCTCATCACCCAGTTACAGTTCTGATTCCGATTCTGGTTCAGAATATGAGCCCTTCGAAGGCAGCACAGCAGGATCCGAATCAGAGGAGGAAGAGTCCGTCCAAAAAGAAGACGGTGTGAACATTCGGCAGCTACTAGCAGTGCCAACGGCGCTAGACCCCAGGAGGAAAGGCCCAGTACAAGCGCTGCTAGACCCCAGGAGGAAAGGCCCAGTACAAGTGCGGGAATTGCCCGCCAAAGAATTAGGGCCCAAACCCAGCTACCAGATGCCTTGGCAAACCCATTGTAGCTACCTTCTAGCACAGGGTCAGCCACGAACACCCCTTTCACAGCATAGCCAGGTGTACAGGTCTACACTGAAGGTTTTTCCGAAATTGATTTTTTTAATTTATTTTTCCCTGACGAATTAGTTCAAGGCATTGTGGACCAAACCAATCTTTTTGCCCAACAATTTATTGAAAACAACCCCAGCTCAAGCTATGCCCACCCGTTTGAATGGAGACCTCTAACAGTGGTGGAGCTTAAATTGTTTTTAGGCCTAACCCCGAATATGGGGTTTACAAAAAAAAATGAAGTGCATGCATATTGGTCTATCAACCCTATCCACCACATGCCAATTTTTTCCTCTGTCTTGCCCAGGTCCGATATGAAATTATAATTCCTGCATTTCAGTGATAACTCACAATGCCCCCCCCCCCCCCCCCGAAATCACCCAAACTTTGATAAATTATATAAAATTTGCCCTCTAATTGATTTTTTCTCCAAGAGGTTCGCCAAACTTTATATCCTTGACAAGAATATCTCTGTGGACATCCATTTCGCAGGCCGGCTAGGAATCATGCAATAGATCCCCAGTAAGAGGGCAAGGTACGGGTTGAAGCTCAACAAGCTCTGTGAAAGCTCCACCAGATATGTGCACTCATTCCGCGTGTACGAAGGCAAAGACTCCCAGCTGCAGCCCCCTGAGTGTCCATCGTACATGGGAATAAGCGGAAAAATTGTCTGGGAGTTGGCATTCCCATTCCTACAAAATGGGTATCACATTTACATGGACAACTACTATACCAGTTTGCCCCTTTTCTGCCACCTATACCTAAAAAAAACATTGGCTTGCGGTACAGCAAGGAAAAACAGAAAGGACTTTCCACATAGTCTAGTCACCACAAGGCTACAAAGGGGGGAAACTTGAGGAACGAGGAAGTGTTGGTTGTGAAGTTGAGGGATAGGAAAGATGTCTACATCATGTCCACCATTCATGATGACACCTCGGTGGTACTTCGCAGAAGATGCAGTCCCGTTCGAAAGCCTTCCTGTATTCTTGAGTACAATGAATTTATGGGGGGGTGGATTTAAATGATCAAATGTTGCAGCCCTATCTATCAACACGAAAATCCTTCTTATGGTACAGAAAAGTCACAATTTACTTTTTTCATTTGGCCATGTATAATTCTTTCATAATCTACCAAAAATCGACGGAAACACCCAACACCTTCCTAAAGTCTATTGAAGCCATTGTCACTGCCCTGATCTATCAACAAGTATCCCCCCCAGAAAGCATTCGCTCCGATTGTGTCAGCAGACTACATGAGTGCCATTTTCCTGACCATATTCCACCATCAGGAAGAAGACGACGCCAAAAAAATATCGGGTGTGCACCAAAAGAGGAGTTAGGAAAGACACCAGTTTCCATTGTCCCCAATGTCCCTCCCAACCTGGCCTTTGCATCGGAGAATGCTTCAAACACTATCATACTCTTGTAAACTATTAGCCCATATTTCTAATAGACTGACATTTCCCCTGTTTTCTATTTCTGTCCTGAATATTTCCCTGGTGCCTCAACCAACCATATCATTGTCTTCCATCTAAACTGACCCTAGCCTGTTTCTCGACTATGCCTCTGCCTGCCGTCTGCATTGTTTATCCACCATGTTTCTGCCTTTCACGTGAACTGACCCTGGACTGTATTGACTATGCCTCTGCCTACCATCTATTTCTGCCTTTTACGTGCATTGACCCCAGCCTGTTGACCATGTTTTTGCCTGCCCCTTGGACTGATCTTTCACCCTGCTACACAGGGGTCTCACATATGTGAGGGGCTCCAGAATAGTGTTCTGAGTTGAGAAAACCAGTTTTTGGTTTTCTGTGTTCCCAGAACAGGGTCTGGTTGTCCAGAGGCTTCAAAGCGATTTGGGAGAAGCCTCTACCCCATCCCCATTCTTTCCTGACCGATGCCCTAAGCTTGATGGTCCTGCCTGCTCCCTGGACAAATACTTTGGCTGTACTGACCATATCTCTGCCTGCTGCATGTACTAACTATGGACAGTGTTCCTGCCTGCTGCATGGACGATCCTTTTGCTGCTGCTGACCACATCCCTGCCTGCTATGTGGACCAATGCTTTGGCTGTGCTGACAACATCTCTACCTGTACTGACTGATCCTGGCTGCTGCCTGTTTTGCTGTCGCTGTCCATGTTCCTGCCTGCTGCCTGGACCGATGCTCTCCTCTATGGACCACTGCACTACTAAAACCGCAGGTAATCTTTTCTTTACCCTTTGCTCAGCAGAATGTATTTTGGTTTGTAATTGGTATGTACAGTACATACTATGTGTTAGAAATATGAAGTGCCTTCAACAATGTGATAAGTTGGCAGGAATTTATGTGTGTAATTTATGCTCCTAGAACGCCTGACAGTGCTACTTCAATGTTGGGCCTCTGTATGTGGCCAAGCTGTCTAAAAGTCTCACACATGTGGTATCACCATATTTAGGAGGAGTAGCAGAATGTATTTTGGTATTTTTACTATGTACATGCTGTGTGTTGGAAACATCTCATAAATGAACAACTTTGTATAAAAAAAAATGCATTTTCATTTTTCTCCACATTTTCCAAAAACTTCTGGAAAAAATGAACCATTCAAAAGACTCATTATGCCTCATAGATTATACGTTGGGGTGTTAGCTTTCCAAAATGGGGTCATTTTGTGGGCGTTTCCATTGTCCTGGTGTTCCAGGGTCTTCAAAAGTGTAATAGGTGGTTGAAAAATGTGATGTGTAATTTATGCTTGTAGAACGTCTGAAGGTGCTACTTCAATGTTGGGCTCTGTATGTGGCCAGGCTGTGTAAAAGTCTCACACATGTGGTATCACCATACTCGGGAGGAAATAGCAGAATGTATTTTGGGGTGTCATTTTTGCTATGTACATGCTATGTGTTGGAAATATCTTATAAATTGACAACTTTGTATAAAAAAAAAATGCATTTTCATTTTTTTTCCACATTTTCCAAAAACTTCTGGAAAAAAATGAACCGTTCAAATACTCATTATTCCTCATAGATTATATGTTGGGGCATTAGCTTTCCAAAATGGGGTCATTTTGTGGGCGTTTCCATTGTCCTGGTGGTCCAGGGTCTTCAAAAGTGTAATAGATGGTTGAAAAATGTGATGTGTAATTTATGCTTGTAGAACGTCTGAAGGTGCTACTTCAATGTCGGGCCTCTGTATGTGGCTAGGCTGTATAAAAGTCTCACACATGTGATATCACCATACTCGGGAGGAATAGCAGAATGTATTTTGGGGTGTCATTTTTGCTATGTACATGCTATGTGTTGGAAATATCTTACAAATTGACAACTTTGTATAAAAAAAAATTTTCATTTTTTTCTACATTTTCCAAAAACTTCTGGAAAAAAATAAACCGTTCAAAAGACTAATTATGCCTCATAGATTATACGTTGGGGCGTTAGCTTTCCAAAATGGGGTAATTTTGTGGGCATTTTTTGTTTGGGTACCGTGTAGCATGACTGAGTAATTGTCATTCAAAATGTGAGAGCACTGAAAGCTAAAAATTGGTCTGGGCAGGAAGGGTATATAAATGTCCTGTATTGAAGTGGTTAAGCCCATACATGGAGCAAATTTCTTTCCTGCAACCACGTGTCATGTCTAGAATATCATGAATAGTTCTAATCTCTTAAGTCAAAAAATGGGCATAAGAGATTAGAACTATTCATGATAGTCTACACACATATAATCCCCTATTGGATGTGGAACGTATTTTGTTAATCAGTTTCTCCCCACGGGCCTGGCAGCCTTATACCACCAAGCTCTTCATAGGCACAATTTAAGTATTCTAATATTAAGATCTGAGGTCCTAATGAAGCGGAGATTCCCACAAAACGCGTTGACCAACTAGACGGATCTCAAGGCCATATGAGCAATAACTCCAGATGGCTAACTTGAGTACAGTGCCTTGCAAAAGTATTCACCCCCTTGGCATTTTTCGTGTTTTGTTACCTCACAACCTGGAATTTACATGGATTGTTTGAGGGTTTGCATCATTTAATTTACAGAACACGCCCACAACTTTGAAGATTTTTTTTATTGTGAAGCAAACAACAAATAGGACAAAATAACAGAAAAAGTCAATGTGCATAACTATTCACTCCCCTAAAGTCAATACTTTGTAGAGCCACCTTTTGCGGCTATCACAGCTCCAAGTCGCTTTGAATAAGTCTCTATGAGCTTGCCACATCTTCCCACTGGGATTTTTGCCCATTCCTCTTTGCAAAACTGCTCCAGCTCCTTCAAGTTGGATGGTTTGCGTTTGTGAACAGCTATCTTTAAATCTGACCACAGATTTTCTATTGGATTGAAGTCTGGGCTTTGACTAGGCCATGCAAACACGTTTACATGTTTCCCCTTAAACCACTCAAGTGTTGCTTTAGCAGTGTGTTGTTGGGGTCATTGTCCTGCTAGTAGGTGAACCTTCATCCTAGCTTCAAATCACACACAGAGTGGTACAGGTTTTGCTCAAGAATATCCCTGTATTTAGCACCATCCATCTTTCCTTCAATTCTGACCAGTTTCCCAGTCCCGACTGCTGATGGTGTTCTTTGGGTGATGTGATGTGTTGGGTTTGCGCCGGACATAGTGTTTTCCTTGATGGCCAAAAAGTAAAATTTTAGTCTCATCAGACCAAAGCACCTTCCTCTATACATTTTGGGAGTCTCCCACATGCCTTTTCGTAAACTCAAAACATTCCATTTCATTTTTTGCTGAAAGTAATGGCTTTCTTCTGGTCATTCTGCCATAAAGCCCAAATCTATGGAGCGTACGGCTTATTGTCGTCCTATGTACAGATACTCCAGTCTCTGCTCTGGAACTCTGCAGCTCCTCCACTCCTCCAGGGTTACCTTACGTCTCTTTGATGCCTCTCTGATTAACGCCCTTCTTGCCCGGTCCTTGAGTTTTGTCGTGCGGCCTTCTCTTGGCAGGTTTGCTGTTGTGCCATGTTCTTTCCATTTAGTTATGATAGATTTGATGGTGCTCCTAGGGATCATCAAAGAGTTGGATATTTTTTTTATACCCTAACCCTGACTTGTACTTCTCAACAACATTGTCCCTTACTTGTTTGGAGTGTTCCTTGGTCTTCGTGGCAGTGTTTGGTTAGTGATGCCTCTTGCTTGCTATTTTTTGATGCAGGCTCTGGGGCCTTTCAAAAAGGTGTGTATATGTAATGACAGATCATGTAACACTAATGGGGCGTACACACGGTCGGACTTTTCAGCTACAAAAGTCCGACAGCCTGTCCGACAGACTTTCAACGGACTTTCGACGGACTTGCGGCGGACTTTCTAACGAACAGACTTGCCTACACACGATCACACAAAAGTCCGTCGAATTCTTACGTGATGACGTACACCGGACTAAAATAAGGAAGTTGATAGCCAGTAGCCAATAGCTGCCCTAGCGTGGGTTTTTGTCCGTCAGCCTAGCATACAGACGAGCGGATTTTTCGACCTGACTCGAGTCCGTTGGAAAGATTTGAAGCATGTTTCAAATCTAAAGTCCGTCGGATTTGAGGCTGAAAAAGTCCGTTGAAAGTCCGGAGAAGCCCACACACGATCGGATTACCAGCCAGCTTTAGTCCGTCAGCGTCCGTTGGACTTTTGTAGACGAAAAGTCCGACCGTGTGTACGCGGCATTAGATTGCACACAGGTGGACATCATTTCACTAATTCACTAATTGTGTGACTTCTGAAGGTAATTGGTTTCACCAAAACTTTTTATGAGCTTCATAACAAAGGGGGTGAATACATACACACATGCCAATTAGCGTTTTTTTATTTCTGAAAAATAGTTTTATGTATATATTTTTCTAATTTTACTTTACCAACTTAGACTATCGTGTTCTGATCCATCACATATAATTCAGATTAAAAAAACATTGAACTAAAGGCTGTAATGTAACAAAATAGGTAAAAAGCCAAGGGGGGTGAATACTTTTGCAAGGCACTGTATATAATTTTAACATTATTTTAATACTTGCGATATGTTTGAAAAAAATACAAGAATTGTATTAATGTTTACATTGTTTGTCTGTACTTTACCTAAGGAGGTATATATAAAGGCCCATTTCTGTCATGCCCTGTACACACGGTTGGACATTGATTGGGCATTCCGACAACAAAATCCATGGATTTTTTCTGACGATGTTGGCTCAAACTTGTCTTGCATACACACGGTCGCACAAAGTTGTTTACACCACGTACGACAAGACTATGAAAGGATAGTTCAGTACCAAGCGCGGCACCCTTTGGGCTCCTTTTGCTAATCTTGTGTTAGTAAAAGTTTGGTGAGAGATGATTTGCGCTTTTTCAGTTTCGTGGTTTTCAGATCGTATTTCTGCTGTTCAGTTTGTGCTTGTGGGTTTGTATCTGGTCTTCAGTGTGTGCAGCGAGTTACCATTGACTTGTCATTGTGTTCTTGTCCGTTCGTTACTGATTTTCAGGTCACTCTTCACAGGCCTTGCTGTTCTTCAGTGCGTTCTGTTACTTTGTTCTGAGCAGCCGACCGTTTTCTGGCCATGTTGCATGTACGTACTCATCGTAGAGTTCATGCTGTGTGGGGACTTGGTGTTGGGTTCCTTACTTTGACACAAGCCCAGTCCATGAACAGGGCGAGGAGGAGTTCATGGACCAAGAAATAGTTGCTCCAGCGTGACGAATTCTGTCACATGCCTTTGCTCCGTGAGATCCGTGAGAATAATCCTGATGATTTCAGGAACTTTCTCCGGATGACGGACCCCGTATTTCACCATTTGTTGGCTTTGCTAACCCCTTATATCAGCAGGCAGGATACCTGCATGAGGCAAGCCATCACTCCGGAGCAGAGGCTAGTCACCACCCTGCGGTACTTGGCGATGGGGAGAAGCCTGCAGGACCTCAAGTTCTTGACAGGCCTCTCCCCCAGGCTCTGGGGATCATTATCCCAGAGACCTGCTCTGCCATCATCCAGGTCCTGCAGAAGGAGTATATTAGGGTAAGATTTTTATCCTTTAACATCACATTTAATTGTATTTAATGTTTGCTAATGTATTGTATTTCTTTCCTCATTCCCTAATTACCATGATTGTAATATGCTGTGAATGTCCCCTTTGTCCTCATGCATGCTGGATTTTTAAAAAAATGTTTTTGTCCTTCATACATATATGCCTTCACTAACCTCCCCAGCATGCTCTCCTGGGCCTATATCCACCTCGTCTACTCAATTAACAATGTATTTTGTCAGCTCCATAGTAGTGCTTTACCCTAAACACCCCCTAAAATGTGTAAAATTGTGATTTGTGCTTTAAATTCAGGTAGAGTGCCAGAGGTTTTTTTTTTGGTCCCAAAATCATTTGCAACCCTCCCTCCCCCAACTGCTAACTCAGCTGATACCAATCCTCTATTTATCCTCAATTCTCTATCTGCTGACTTTGCCAAACCCATACACACTATACCCACCTCTTTTGTGGTCATATTTATGGATGAATTACCCAAAGCATGTAGTCCAAGGGCCTACCTGAATACTTTCAAATGGTAATGTTAAAAGTTTTTGTATCCTATTATCTTTATAGGTAATAGCAGAATGTAAAAATGTGCTAAAATGTGTACAGTGTGTATTTATATCTTTGCATTATGACACTTCTTACCTGTCCAGTGGGCTGCCAATAGTGTAAGTAAGGAGGGGCTGGCCAAAGTAATACACATTATTCAGACATTCATCTCTCAATGAAGTGGAGAGGGTTACCTGGCCAAAACATCCCCCCCACCAAAATTTATAAAATAGCCCATGAGAGGGTGGGGGGAGGAATCTGATAGGTGGACCTTATACCTTTGTCTTTAAATACTCCCTAAAATAAATGTTATACTGATGTTGGCCAAAAATGTTTGTGTCCAATCTGCTTTCCATGTTTATGTGCAAAATGATTAATTTATTCTTCTTGTTTGATTACACAGTTTTCTTCCAACCCAAAGGAATGGCAGACTGTGGCCTCCCACTTTGCCCAGCGGTGGGACTTTCCTAACTGCGGATGGGCAATTTTGATGGGAAACACGTCCACATCATCCCACCACCCAACTCGGGG
Organism: Aquarana catesbeiana; assembly: GCF_042186555.1. NCBI lineage: Eukaryota > Metazoa > Chordata > Amphibia > Anura > Ranidae > Aquarana > Aquarana catesbeiana. The sequence goes on along the minus strand of NC_133326.1, from coordinate 81,087,011 downwards.
TCATACTATTACAACTACAAGGGGTTCAATAGTATGTGATGTGGGCGGTGGTGTTGGCTACTTACAAGTTCCTGTATGTGGATGTGGGCAAGAATGGCCGGATGTCAGATGGTGGAGTCATCGCCCAGAGTTCTACAGGTGTCTCCAGAATGGCAGCTTGGGCTTGCCACCTCCAAAAGACAATGCGGAAGGACTCCCATTCGTCTTCGTTGCGGATGAAGCGTTTGCGCTGCGGGACCATCTTATGCGGCCATTCCCTATGAGGGCCCTCACCCCGGACCAGAGGGTTTTTAATTACCGGCTGGCCAGAGCCAGAAGAGTGGTGGAGAACACGTTTGGAATAATGGCCAGCCGGTTCCGCCTATTTCTTACACCGATACACATGGCAGAATATAAACTCAATCACATCATCCTGACTTGCTGTGTTCTCCACAGCTTTTTAAGGAGAAATTCTGTGATCTATGCTGGCTCAGTTGGGCCTGAAGCTGGAATTAATATAAATGAACCAAACCTGACGGCGCTTGAAGCTGGCCGTCCTGGCTTGCTCCCCCAGAGTGCCCGCGAGGTCCATCTAATACACATGGAATACTTTGCGGGTAGGGGGGCCATCAATATGCCAGACAATGTCTGAGACATTTTTTAAATAAAAATATATTTTAAACTGAACCAATATTTGCTTTGATTTACTGCTTGGCTTTCTTTTAGCTGACCATGACTGATATTTGGGGAGTCCTGAAAATGGCGTGATTGTGTAAAATTATTATGCACTGTTGGGTGTTATTTACTAAAGGAAAATACACTTTGCACTACAAGTGCACTTGAGACTGCACTGAAACTGCACTTGTAGTGCAAAGTGGATTTGCCTTTAGTAAATAATCCCCATTGCCACTTAAAACACCAACTTTACAACAAAAAAAATGCTTTTGAGCATTGAAAGAAGAAGCCACACATTGTTGATTCTCAATATTTTTAATCAAAACACAATCACATGTGCATTTATAAAAGGTTTTTAAAACAAACCAACATGTAAAACAAACCAACAATTTTTTAGGTCACATTAAAAAGTCGAAATTGCCTTTTAAGGTAAAACAGGCATGTTTAAAACCAACAAGAAATACACAACTCTGGAACTTACAAAGTTCAACTTTTTTAGGAATTGAAGGCAATATCAGACATGAGTATTTATAAACTGTGTTTGATATTGCGTTCAACAGATGGGGTGAAGTCACCCCTGGAAAAGCGAAATTTTGAAGATGCACACAAATTGCCGAATGTCAACATGTGCTAGCTGCCATCATGGGGGATCAATGGACGTGTTTTATGGGTGCAACCTCTTCCTCTCAGCTACTTTATTATTGAGGAAGGGGTTGCACCCACAAAATGCGTACATTGATCTCCCGTGATGGAAGATAGCTCATGTTGACACACTGGGGTTGATTTACTAAAGGCAAATTGATTGTGCACTTTGCAAAGTGCAGTTGCACTCTGCAAGAGCAGGTGCTTCAGAACTTAGTAAATGTGCAAGCAAAAATGCTGTTTTTTTTTATTTTCCTTGCATGTGATTGGGCATTCTTTGCAAAGTGAAGCCTAACCTCATTTACTAAGCTCTGGAGCAATTGCACTTGCAGAGTGCAACTGCACTTTGCAAAGTGCACAGTCTATTTGTCTTTAGTAAATCAACCCCACTGTGTGCATCTTCAAAATTTGGCTTTTCTATAATATGTCACAAAATTTTCAAAAAATTGTCAGAAAAACAAAGCAGAAATAAGTTAGGGATTTCTAGGGGTTTTAAATTCTCCCTAAAACATCAATGATGTTCTTCATTTTGTTTTGAACATCATTGATGTTTTGCTTGATGTTTTCCAAGTCCCTATGATACCCCATTATCTCCCCGATGAGGATCTGGGCACTTTCACTGGTGAAATGGCCTTCATCCACAACATCACGATCACCTAAAAATATATATAAAAAAAAACACACCATGTATTATAAATATGCCGGCATCCATCTCTTACCTGAGCCTGTGGTCGCAGACACTAACCTGTTGTGGTGACTAGGGATGAGCTGAACACCCCCCAGTTCGGTTCGCACCAGAACCTGCGAACGGACTGAAAATTTGCACGAACGCTAGAACCCCATTGACGTCTATGGGACTCAAACGTTCAAAATCAAAAGTGCTAATTTTAAAGGCTAATTTGCATGGTATGTCCTAAAAAGGGTTTGGGGACCCGGGTCCTGCCCCAGGGGACATGTATCAATGCAAAAAAAAATTTAAAAATGGCCGTTTTTTCTGGAGCAGTGATTTTAATGATCCTTAAAGTAAAAAAAAAGTGAAATATTCCTTTAAATATTATACCTTGGGGTGTCTGTAGTATGCCTGTAAATCAGCGCGTGTTTCTCGTGCTTAGAACAGTCCCTGCACAAAATGTCATTTTTAAAGAAAAAAAAGTCATTTAAAACTGCTTGCGGCTTTAATGTAATGTCGAGTCCTGGCAATATGGATGAAAATCAGTGAGACAAATGGCATGGGTACCCCCCAGTCCATTACCAGGCCCTTTGGGTCTTGTATGGATATTAAGGGGAACCCCGCACCCAAATTAAAAAAGGAAACAGCAGTATACAGGCTCTGTACTCTGAACAGCAGTATACAGGCGGTGCAAACAAGACAGGGACTGTAGGTTTGTTGTTAAGTAGAATCTGTTTGTAATTTTGAACTGGTACATTTTTAACGTGTTTAGCTCCAGCCAAAAAATCTATTTTAAGCTTTTTGGAAAACATAGGGAAGGGTTATCACCCCTGTGACATTTGTTTTGCTGTCTGTGCTCCTCTTCAGAAGATTTCACCTCACTTTTTGTCCCAATGACAAATGTTTTTTGAAAATTTGGGGTTTTATGTGAAATAGGGATTGGTGATAAAGCATCAGTGGAAAGGAGAAAAGTTTTTCCCATATTAACTCTTACAGGAGAGAATTTCCCTTCCTAGGGGTAGATTTAATCTCATTTCCTGTTGTCTACTTCCGTTTGCAAGTAGGAGTCGTTTGTATGTTGGATGTTTGAAAGTAGGGGCCTGCCCTATATACTCAGCAGAAATTTGGGTCTTAGGTGTTGTTCTGGCCACAACACTGTAAGCCCTCACAGGGCCCTTCTGTGAAATATTAGATCAAGAATTGGAATTACATGCCCCTGTTGAACAGGGGCAGAAAAATTGGGCCTTTGGTGGTGGTGGTGGTGGTGGTGCTGGTGCCACAACACTGTAAGTCCTTACAGATACTCTTGGTGGGCGCAGAAATGGGCCCTGCCGTGAAATATTAGATCAAGAATTCTAATTACATGTCCCTGTTGAACAGGGGCTGAAAAATTGGGCCTTAGGCACTGGTGCCACAACACTGGAACCCCTCACAGATACTCTAGTTGGAGCGCAGGAACTAGCCCTTCTGCAAAGAATTGCATCAAAAATTGTAATTACACGCCCCTGTTAAACAGGGGCTGAAAAATTGGGCCTTAGACACTGGTGCTGGTGCCACAACACTGCAACCCCTCACAGATACTCTACTTGGAGTTCCGGAACTAGCCCTGCTGCAAAGAATTGCATTATAAATTGTAATTACATGCCCCTGTTAAACAGGGGCTAAAAAATTGGGCCTTAGGCACTGGTGGCGGGACTGGCGGTGCCCAGAACCAAAAATGTTCTTACAAGCTATCATCATGATCATTGAGGAGGAAGAGGATAATTACTCAGTATAACAGGATAGTCACTCAGCATCAGCATAGGCAGTCTTTGAAGGGATCTGACATTTCAAAAAAATGTATTCAGTTACATTAGCATCAGGTGCTTGGTAGCTGGTGGTGATCCAAAACTGATTCATTTTTATGAAGGTCAGTCGATCGACCAAGTCGGTGGACAGACGCACCCTGTGATCGGTTGCAAAGCCTCCAGCAGCACTGAATGTGCATTCTGAAAGAACGCTGGATGCAGGACAGGCCAGTAGCTCAATTGCATACTGTGCAAGCTCTGGCCAGTGATCCATCCTCAAGACCCAGTAACCCAGAGGATTTTCAGTGGGAAAAGTGTCCAAGTCAGATCTTGCCCCTAGGTATTCTTGCACCATGTAAAACAGATGCTGGCGATGGTTGCTGGAACCGATCATACCTTGGCAACACGTTGTCTAGGAGAACCAGGAAATTGTAACCTCCCAGGCTCTGGAAACACGTTGCACAAACCTTTCTGCAAGGCCTCCTGAAGATGTTTCATCCTCTGCTCCCTCTGCGACGGCAAGATAAGGTCCGCAACCTTACCCTTGTAACGTGGATCAAGAAGGGTTGCCAGCCAGTATTGTTCCTTCTCCTTGATACCATGAATACGAGGATCCTTCCGCAGGCTTTGCAGGATCAGGGAGGCCATGCAGTATAGGTTTTCTGAGGCATTCCGTCCGGAGTCCTCTGGGTCACTAAGGACGACATGATCCGCAGCCACCTCCTCCCAGCCATGTACAAGTCCAAGTCCATGTGTTTCTTGGGACTGTAAATGATCCCTTAAAGACTGCTGCTGATGCTAAGTGCCAGTCTCCACCTCCATACTTACAAACCTTTCTGCAAAGGCCTCCTGAAGATGTTTCATCCTCTGCTCCCTCTGCGACGGCAAGATAAGGTCCGCAACCTTACCCTTGTAACGTGGATCAAGGAGGGTTGCCAGCCAGTATTGTTCCTTCTCCTTGATACCATGAATACGAGGATCCTTCCGCAGGCTTTGCAGGATCAGGGAGGCCATGCAGTATAGGTTTTCTGAGGCATTCCGTCCGGAGTCCTCTGGGTCACTAAGGACGACATGATCCGCAGCCACCTCCTCCCAGCCATGTACAAGTCCAAGTCCATGTGTTTCTTGGGACTGTAAATGATCCCTTAAAGACTGCTGCTGATGCTAAGTGCAAGGCTCCACCTCCATACTTACACAATCCTTCTCCTCCTCGTCCTCTTCCTGTGTGATTGGCGGACACGCAGGAACACTGTCTGGATAAAGGGGGCCTTGAGAGCTAAGGAAGTCCTCCTCTTCCTGCCTCTGTTCTGCCTCAAGTGCCCTGTTCATTATTCCACGCAGCATGTGCTCCAACAGGTGGACAAGGGGGACAGTGTCACTGATGCATGCACTGTCACTGCTCACCATCCTCGTGGCCTCCTCAAATGGTGACAGGACAGTGCATGCATCCTTGATCATGGCCCACTGGTGTGGGGAAAAAAAAACAAGCTCTCCTGACCATGTCCTGGTGCCATAGTCGCACAGGCACTCATTGATGACCCTCTGCTGCGTGTGCAGCCGCTGCAGAATGGCCAACATTGAGTTCCACCTGGTGGGCATGTCACAGATTAGGCGGTTCTTGGGCAGGTTAAACTCCTTTTGGAGGTCTGCCAGCCGAGCACTGGCATTATATGACCAGCGGAAATGCACACAGACTTTCCTGGCCTGCCTCAGGACATCCTGTAAGCCCGGGTACCTGCCCAAGAACCGCTGCACCACCAAGTTAAGGACCTGAGCCAAACAGGGCACATGGGTTATTTGTCCCTGTCAGAGGGCAGAGAGGAGGTTGGTGCCATTGTCGCAAACCACCATTCCTGCCTTAAGTTGGCGTGGCGTCAACCACCTCCGAACCTGCCCCTACAGAGCTGACAGAACCTCTGCCCCAGTGTGGCTCCTGTCCCCCAAGCACACCAGCTCAAGCATCGCATGGCATCTTTTGGCCTGCATACTTGAGTAGCCCCTTGAACGCCTATGGAGCACCGCTGGTTCCGAGGACAAAGCACAGGAAGAGGCCATGAAGGAAGAAGATGAGGATGGGGTGAAGGAGAGACATGTGGCAGAATCACCACTAGTAGAATTTTGGAGGCATGGTGGTGGAACAACCTCCAACACTACTGCACCTTGTCCTGCATCCTTCCCAGCTGCCAGCAGAGTCACCCAATGCGCTGTGAAACTTAGGTAACGTCCCTGTCCATGCCTGCTGGACCATGAGTCAGCGGCAATATGCACCTTACTGCTGACAGCCCTGTCCAGCGAGGCATGGATATTGCCTTCCACATGCCGGTAGAGAGCCAGAATCGCCTTCCGTGAGAAAAAGCGGTGTTTGGGTACCTGCCCCTGAGGAACCGCACATTCCACAAACTCATGGAAGGGGGCAGAGTCTACCAACTGAAAAGGTAGCAGTTGAAGTGCTAGCAATTTAGCCAAGCTAGCATTCAACCGCTGGGCATGTGGATGGCTGGGAGCAAACTTCTTTAAGAGGGGGAACAGCTGGGGCAAGGAAATTTGCCTGGTACAATCTGACGTCGGTGTACCGAAAGCAGATTGCCCACAAGTACTTGGCTGTGACACACCAAATTCTACACCTTCATTCCTCTCAGTGCAGGTCTCAGAGAGGGCTGAAGGTATAGTGGGGTTGGAGATCTCAGCTGATGAGGAGCAAGGAGAGGTCCTCTTTGTTCTTTGGTGTGGGTCTTTTAGATACGCTTGCCAACAAACTGCATGGCAGGTCAACATATGTCTGGTCAAGCATGTGGTGCCCAAGCGGGAGATGTTTTGGCCACGCGAGATACGCTTGAGACATATGTTGCAAATAGCAGCGGTGCGATCTGATGCACTTGTCTCAAAAAAGGTCCACATCAAAGAACTTTTGGAATAACGTGCAGAGACAGCAGCGCCCTGCACATGCGGAGCTTTGCGGTGTGATGCAGTCAGTGTGCTGCCCTTAGGCTGGCCCCTGGAGGGCATCCTGCCTCATTTGTGATGTGCCTCCATCTCCTCCTCTCTCCTATCAGGCACCCACGTTGAGTCAGTGACCTCATCATCCCCTCCCTCCTCATCACTGGAGCAAACCTGGCAGTATGCTGCAGCAGGGGGAGCATGACTGCCAGATTGCTGTCCTTCTTGGGCACCCCCTCTGTCTGTGCTCACGTTACTGCCTTCATCTAGCTCAGTATCATCATCAGAGCCTTCTAAACGCTGGGCATCCTCAGCTGCCGAAAAAAAGGCCAAGCGTGTCCCACGGCCAAGTGCTGATGAGGATGCACCGTCTCCATGACCAGCACTGTTGCCTCTAGACACAGAGCCTGCTTGCCCTCTTTTATTGGCTTGTGACTGTCTGCCTCTTCTTGCTGGCCTTCCAGACATACTATTGGCCTGCAGTGAGATGTAGCTGCACTAAGCTGGGATATATATATATATATATATATATATATATATATACTGATACTGCAGCTAGCAAAATCAACTGCCTGCCTGTAGTATGAGAACACCACCAATCTTCTACAGGTAGCTTTAGCTGAACACTGTGCAGAGGACGCACTACACCAACTTTAAAATAATGTAGCTGCCTGCGGTAGTGATAGGATCAGGAAAACACCACCAACCTTCTACAGGAAGCTTTAGCTGAACACTGTGCAGAGGTCGCCTTACACTAACGTGTAAATAATCTAGCTGCCTGCGGTAGTGAGAGGATCAGGAAAACACCACCAACCTTCTACAGGTAGCTTTAGCTGAACACTGTGCAGAGGTCGCACTACACTAACGTGTAAACAATGTAGCTGCCTGCGGTAGTGATAGGATCAGGAAAACACCACCAACCTTCTATAGGTAGCTTTAGCTGAACACTGTGCAGAGGTCGCACTACACTAATGTGTAAATAATGTAGCTGCCTGTGGTAGTGATAGGATCAAGAAAACACCACCAACCTTCTACAGGTAGCTTTAGCTGAACACTGTGCAGAGGACGCACTACACTAACGTTAAAATAATGTAGCTGCCTGCAGTAGTGATAGGATCAGGAAAACACCACCAACCTTCTACAGGTAGCTTTAGCTGAACACTGTGAAGAGGACGCACTACACTAACGTTAAAATAATGTAGCTGCCTGCAGTAGTGATAGGATCAGGAAAACACCACCAACCTTCTACAGGTAGCTTTAGCTGTACACTGTGCAGAGGACGCACTACACTAACGTGTAAATAATGTAGCTACCTGCGGTAGTGATAGGATCAGGAAAACACCACCAACCTTCTACAGGTAGCTTTAGCTGAACACTGTGCAGAGGTCGCACTACACTAACTTGTAGCTTTAGCTGAACACTGTGAGGAGGACGCACTACACTAACTTGTAGCTTTAGCTGAACACTGTGAGGAGGACGCACTACACTAACTTGTAACTTTAGCTGAACACTTTGCACTACACTAACTTGTAGCTTTAGCTGAACACTCTTCATAGAACGCACTACACTAAGTTGCAGCTTTAGCTGAACACTGTGAGGAGGACGCACTACACTAACTTGTAGCTTTAGCTGAACACTGTGAGGAGGACGCACTACACTAACTTGTAGCTTTAGCTTAACACTGTGCACTACACTAACTTGTAGCTTTAGCTGAACACTGTTCAGAGGACGCACTACACTAACTTGTAGCTTTAGCTGAACATTGTGAGGAGGACGCACTACACTAACTTGTAGCTTTAGCTGAACACTGTTCAGAGGTAGCACTACACTAACTTGTAGCTTTAGCTGAACACTGTGATGAGGATGCACTACACTAACTTGTAGCTTTAGCTGAACACTGCACTACACTAACTTGTAGCTTTAGCTGAACACTGTGAGGAGGATGCACTACACTAACTTGTAGCTTTAGCTGAACACTGCACTACACTAACTTGTAGCTTTAGCTGAACACTGTGCAGAGGTCACACTACACTAACTTGTAGCTTTAGCTGAACACTGTGAAGAGGACGCACTACACTAACTTGTAGCTTTAGCTGAACACTGTTCAGAGGACGCACTACACTAACTTGTAGCTTTAGCTGAACACTGTGCAGAGATCACACTAAACTAACTTTTAGCTTAGCTGAACACTGTGAGGAGGACGCACTACACTAACTGTAAATAGTCTAGCTGCCTGACTGTGGTACTATCAGGATCAGAAGAACACCAGCAATTTTCTTCAGGTAGCTGTAAATACTGTAACAACACAAGCCTGTGTTGTGTCAGTAGGAAGATAATAACAGGAACGGATCTAGCTAAACTGAATACAGTGTATATATATATATATATATATATATATATATATATATATATATATATATATACAACACCTGGGATGCATATATATATACACAATACACTGTAAGTGCAGCTAACTGACTGACTGTCCTACCTAATCTTTCTAACTTAAATCAAATGACACTGTCTCTCTGTCTCTGTCTTTCAACGCCGGAACACACTACACAGGGCCGCCGTGCAGGCGGCCTTATATAATGTGGGGCGTGTACTAAACCCCCTGAGCCATAATTGGCCATAACCACCCTGGCTTTGGCCAATTACAGCTCTCTCTACAGACGGCGCTGTGATTGGCCAAGCATGCGGGTCATAGTGCATGCTTGGCCAATCACCAGCCAGCAATGCACTGCAATTCCGCAGTGAATTATGGGCCATGATGCACAACACGAATTTGGCGCGAACGGCCCATATCATTCGCAATTCGGCGAACAGACGATGTTCGAGTTGAACATGGTTTCGACTCGAACACGTAGCTCATCCCTAGTGGTGACTATTTCCACAACGTCTCCCTCCTCCTCCTCTGGTTGTGTTTGTGGGATTTCAACTTCTTCCTGAGGTGGGGGGTCTGTTGTCTCATCTGATGAGTGGTGTCCTCCGAGTCTTTTCTCCCCTATGTAAAAAAAATAGGTATACTTAGCACAGAGATATTTGATGGCAGAAATAGGAATATGAAACATTGCTTGAAAGTGGGGTACAATTGTCTGCTTTGGCAGAGTTGCAAGAAGAATACATTTTTTTTTCCTTTGTCAAGCTTGAATACTTACCTGTTTTGTACAAGCTTCACAGATGGAGTCACCCCTATAGTATACACTGGAGCACCTGTGTGGGCCCCCTAATAAAAAGGGTGTTCTTGTGTCCCACACTAGTGCTCCAGCGTCCAGATGTGTAAACAGCTGCTGAGTGTCCTCTCCTTTCACAGAATCTATTTTGCTTATTATTCTAGTTACAAACCCATCTAGACATCAAACTTATTTTAAGAGAAGTAGGCCAGAAAAAATGTATTGAAATGCATCTGGACAAAACATGGTGTTTTATTGGCTGAACGAACAATGTTTCCTACGAACGAATAATGTGTCCATGAACATGAAAGTTGCCATTTTAAACTGTACAACAGTAAAGAAAAGCACATGGAGCAGCATGAACGTAATAAAAATAAAGAATAGGAACACGGGACAACTACCGTATTTATCGGCGTATAACACGCACCGGCGTATAACACGCACCCCAATTTAGGAGGGAATTTTAAGGGAAAAAAAACTTTTAGGAGGGAAGTTGAAGGGAAAAAAACTTACATTTAAATGCCCATCATTGCAGCCTTCTCAGTGCAGCCTTCCCCAGTGCAGCCTTGTCAGTGCAGCCTTGTCAGTGCAGCCTTCCCCAGTGTCCATTGCAGCCTTATCCCAGTGCAGCCTTGCCCCAGTGCAGCCTTCCCCAGTGCAGCCTTGTCAGTGCAGCCATGTCAGTGCAGCCATGTCAGTGCAGCCATGTCAGTGCAGCCTTGTCAGTGCAGCCTTGTCAGTGCAGCCTTCCCCAGTGCAGCCTTCTCAGTGCAGCCTTCCCCAGTGCAGCCATGTTAGTGCAGCCATGTCAGTGCAGCCTTCCCCAGTGCAGCCTTGTCAGTGCAGCCTTCCCCAGTGCAGCCTTGTCAGTGCAGCCTTCCCCAGTGCAGCCTTCCCCAGTGCAGCCTTTCCCAGTGCAGCCTTTCCCAGTGCAGCCTTCCCCAGTGCAGCCTGTCCCTGCTTCAAAATCGCCGACCGCGATTTGAAAATGGCGCCGCCGGCGCCGAAATACACAGAGCCGGTCCTTGGGTCTTTCCGGCGGCTCTCGTTTACTTTCGGTTCCACTCGTAGTCCCGAGCGGAGCTATCCGAGTATTTTTGGATTGCTCCGCTCGGGACTACGAGTGGAGCCGAAAGTAAACGAGAGCCGCCGGAAAGAGCCGAGGACCGGCTCTGTGTATTTCGGCGCCGGCGGGGCCATTTTCAAATCGCGGTCGGCGATTTTAACGTTTTGACAGCTCCGGATCGCAGGGCATCGGCGTATAACACGCACCTGCCACTTTCCCCTGATTTTAAGGGGAAAAAAGTGCATGTTATACGCCGATAAATACGGTACTTACTTTTTTGCAGCACTCTCCTCATCCTTCTATACTGATCGTGCTCCCTTAATTTGAGGTCCGACCATCGCTTCCTCAGTTGATTCTTGGATCGCCGTACCCCAAAATTCTTCTGCAGACTCTTCACAACTTTCGCCATGATCTTGGCCTTTCTGGGGTTGGGGTAAGGTCCATACTTCCCATCATAGTCGGCCCTCTTCAGTATGTCTACCATCTCCACCATCTCCACAAAGGACATATTTAATGCCTTAAATCGTCTCCTCTCCTGAACTAGAAAGAACATCAGGGGCGGGCGGAGTTTCATGCATGCGCAGTTTATATAAAGCGTAACACGCGTGCGTAGTACATACGATCTGTGAGCGGAGGAAGGAGTATAGGAAGCACTGATCGTGATAACAAAGGTAACATTTAAACTTGGGCCTATATTGCTTACAGATTGAGGTCTATATTGGGACAAGATTAGGAGACTTTAGCCTGACATTAGGGTTTGACTTGTGTTGTGTCTTGCAGAGAAAATGGATATATTGAATGATCACGACTTTATACCCATATTCATTGATATGTTCAGGGAGCTGCCCTGTCTGTGGCAGGTAAACCACCCACATTATAAGGATCAAACAAAGAGGAAGGCAGCGCTGGATAAATTGCTGAAATTTGTGAAGCCGGCGATCCCCACGGCAGGCATCATCTATTTGAAGGCCCTAATTGGTGGCATGAGTACTTATCTAAGGGAGCACAAGAAGGTCCAGGATTCCCTGAGATCAGCAGCTGCAGATGCCATTTATGTCCCCAGGCTGTGGTACTATGACAGACTGCATTTTCTGGCAGGTCAGACTGAACCCAGGCCAGCACTCTCCAGTCTCCCTTCCACGCTTCCTTCCACCTCAGCTGAGACTTATGACGCCCAACTTGGGCCTTCCAGGCAGCAACATGTGAAGGAGCCCAGCTTGAGCCAGGTATAGCATTCTTCTAAATATTTCTGTTGATCTATGTTAGTTTGGATTACTAATTTATGATTGTGATTGATGAACCAAAAACTAAAATGATGTCCCTTTTTCATACACAGGAAAGTCTCAGCCAGGAGGTGGCCGGGCCCAGTAGCCTGCCCGATACCCAGGTCCCTTCCCTCCGCCTTCAACCAAAAAGTGGCAAGAAGAGGAGTAACATGAAGGAGGCAGCAATTGGCCTATTTTGGAAGGCTACTGCGGTCCTCAGAACCCCCCACAGTGTTCAAGAGGACTTTGCATACATAGCAGCCTGCAAAATGCTGGAAATGGAGGAGGGCCTACGCCTAATATGTGAGTATCTCATCTTCCAAGCCCTAAATAAGGGGTTGAGGGGCGTTTGTGAGCTCATCCATGGTCCTCCTCCTCCTCCTCCTGCCACACCTCCAACACCAGAGCCACAGCCTGGAAGGAAACGTCTAAGGAAGACCAGAGAGTGATGGCCTGGGTTCAGTCTGGTCTGACAAAAGATGCAGGCTCATGTATGCCCACAGCCTGGGGACATGTAAGTCATCTGCTGCTGTTCATGATCTCTTGGACTTTTGGACCAGATTGTACTCCCTTATATATGGACTCCTCAGGACACCAATATTGTATTAAAATAGTTGATGTGTGCCCTGGGGGCCAAAGGCTTCGCCAATTTAAGCAGTTTCTCCAGCATTGCCTCCCTCTTTGTTTGGTTATGACCCCTTAATAAAGGTCTTTTTTTTGTATATTATACTTGCCTATGTGTTTTCATTCAAAAAGGCCAGTTTGTTTGTGAGGAGGCAGGTACATTTCAAAAATGTCAAATAAACAAGGGACACCAACACCAAGCAATCTCCTTGAGATGAAATAATACAAGATAATAATGGTGTTGTGGTAACTTGACACACAAAACACACCAAAACTATTCTGGAGTAAGTTAAAAAAAAAAAAAACAGATCAGGATTTTAATAAATCCAAAAAAAAAAAAAAAAATCTAAAAACATCAAAAAAAAATTTTTTTTTGGTAGATGTGACAAATAAAAATATTATATTGATGAAATCACGATAAATAATAAAGAAAGAAGTTTGTGAGAAGTGTGTGTGAATATGAGCAGCAACTTCATTGTTCTAGCATTAAACAATTTAAAACGTTGCAGCCTGACGAAAGTGCTATATCCATTCCGAACGCTAATTTTACCAGACCGAGCAGTTCCGTCTCGGAATTTATTCTGAGCATGCATGGCACTTTGTGCATCGGAATTGTCCACACACGGTCGGAATTGACGTGAACGGATTTTGTTGACGGAAAATTTTATAGCCTGCTCTCAAACTTTGTGTGTTGGAAATTCCGATGGAAAAAGTCTGATGGAGCCCACCCACGGTCGAAATTTCCGACAACAAGCTCCGATCGCACATTTTCCATCGGAAAATCCGACCGTGTGTACAGGGCATAATAGTGTTTGTATTTACTGAAGAGTAGTTGGTGCTTGGAACAGACTTGTAGCAGAGGTAGTAAGTCAGTCAATAGTAATTCAAACATGCTTGGGACAAACATAGATCTATAATTTGATAAAAAAAATTTACAGGAAAAAAAAATAAAATACAAAAACATGTATAAACACTTCCTATGCTTTTATGACTATTAAGCTGCAATATATAAAACATTATTGTTGTTGGGTTCAGATACACTGTACGATTTTTAGTTTTTTGTTATCCATGTGTTTTTATTTTTGACCTTTGCAATGGAATGAGCTAGGCAAACTGCTATGTATTCAGGAAACCATGAATTTGCCTTTTTTCTTACTGGGTGGCAAAAATAGAAAAAATTCTAGCACATATTTCAAAGTAGTATTATAAATGTAACCTTTTGTCTTTTACACACTTTGCACAGGAAAATGATAAGGGAAGGAATGTGCTAATCTGAATAGTTTATTGTGGATACAATAATGTCACAGTGGTGTGGATTTTGGCACATAAAATAAAATATACTGTGTAAAAACGGAGGTAAGTTCACTCCACTTAAATTGTCCCGTCTATTTGGAATGCCATTTGTTAATTTGTATTCCTAATTGGATTCAGTCTTTACTGGGTAAATTATAAATATAAAAAGCTAAGACTTATGGATGGCCAGCCAAAACAATAAAGTTTGGCTTATACTCTAAACGTGTACTCTCCAAATATTCATGCATCTGACACACTATAAGCACATTTTATTTTTACATCTAAATGACTTAATTCAACAACACAGACACACAGGCAAAGAAAAAAAAAAAAACACTTCTAGGTTAAAATTTGAAACAAAATAGGTCACATCCAAGATCCACCCAAACTTCATAACTCCACGTTACTCAATTGGCATGAAGCCATCCACTCCATTAGTTGACAATTTGGGGAAATAGAGCCATAGAGCACATAAAGTTAGACTATTTGTTTTTGCATTATTATCTGAGATGTCACTGCACTTCATGCATCTGACAGGAAACATGCTGTATATGCTGTTCTCAGATTCTTTCATTCATATTCCTAAGTTACATAATGGGGTTGATTCAGTGGCGGCTAGGGATGAGCTTTATGTTCGGGTCGAACATGAATTTGACGCAAACATCGGGTGTTCGATGTTCGTTGAAAAACAAACATTATGGGGCGTTCGCGTCAAATTGGAGCGTAACGCCCCATAATGCACTGCGAGATCGCAGTGCATTGCTGTACGATGATTGGCCATCAGTAGCCGTCAGAGTACCTGTCATCAGTACCTGCCATCAGTAGCCGTGAGAGTACCTGCCATCAGTACCTTTCAGAGTACCTGTCATCAGCACCTGCCTTCAGTACTCGTCAGAGTACCTGTCATCAGTACCTGTCAGAGTACCTGTCATCAGTACTTGTTATCAGTACCTGTCAGAGTACCTCTCATCAGTACCCATCAGAGTACCTGCCATCAGTACCCATCAGTGTACCTGTCACCAGTACCTGTCTGAGCTCATCAGAGTACCTGTCCATCCATCCCGTCAGAGTACCTGTCATCCCATCTAAGTACCTGTAACGTGAGCCCATCAGAGGACCTGTCCCATGAGTCCATCAGGGTACTTGTCCCGAAATGATCAAATGTTGCAGCCCTATCTATCAACACGAAAATCCCTCTTATGGTACAAAAAAGTCACAATTTACTTTTTTAATTTGGCCATGTATAATTCTTTCATAATCTACCTAAATTGACGGAAACACCCAACACCTTCCTAAAGTTTATTGAAGCCATTGTCACTGCCCTGATCTATCAACAAGTATCCCCCCCAGAAAGCATTCGCTCCGATTGTGTCAGCAGACTACATGAGCACCATTTTCCTGACCATATTCCACCATCAGGATCTGGAAGACGACGCCAAAAAAAATGTTGGGTGTGCACCAAAAGAGGAGTTAGGAAAAACACCAGTTTCCATTGTCCCCAATGTCCCTCCCAACCTGGCCTTTGCATCGGAGAACGCTTCAAACACTATCACACTCTTGTAAATTATTAGCCCATATTTCTAATAGACTGCCATTTCCCCTGTTTTTGATTTCTGTCCTTAATATTTCCCTGGTGCCTCAACCAACCATATCATTGTCTTCCATGTAAACTGACCCTAGCCTGTTTCTCGACTATTAGCAGTGATTAACTAAATCGGATAAATGATGATTCAAATATTGTATGCTTATGTGAGAAAAAAACAAGCTCCAAATTCTATGTGATATTCCGAAGGATACTAAAAAATTCCTGAAATAAATAATATAAAGCCGCACCTATGTGTAGGTGTTCTGATACCACTCAAAATTAGTATTGCTATGGTGAAATAAGTGTGCTAAATAAACTATCTATTGTGTACTAATAATAAATTAATTAAGGCAGATAGCTGAGCCACATACTTTAGACCTTAAGCAATATAGATTAATTCATACAAAAAGGCTTGTGATAGTCCTAGATGGGTATGTGCATCAAGTCCACATATTACACTGGCAGAAATAAAAGGAACTGGTGTGAATAAAAAAAACGTCAGAGTGATTATCTTCCTCATTGAACTTGGTTCGATAAATGTTGTAACTTCACCCTGGGTTTGTTCACTGTTTCACCAGATGATCAGTTTATGCACTTTTCGAGCATGCAGTTTCATTCATGCAATCAAACAGAAAGGATATCATTGTGCAAAGAACCATTCAAAATAATCTCCTTGGCGAATCAAGTTAAATGCACTCACTTGTATGCTACACACATCATCGCATAGAGCAGATCAGATGACGCCACTGGCTCCTCCCGACGCATTACGTCACATGTCACGTGACTTTATCAAGGGCCGTCTGCATTGTTTATCCGCCATGTTTCTGCCTTTCACGTCTATTTCTGCATTTTACGTGCACTGACCTTGGCCTGTTGACCATGTTTTTGCCTGCCCCTTGAACTGATCTTTCACCCTGCTACACAGGCATCTCACATATGTGAGGGGCTCCAGAATAGTGTTCTGTGTTGAGAAAACCAGTTTTTGGTTTTCTGTGTTCCAAGAACAGGCTCTGGTTGTCCGAAGGCTTCAAAGCGATCTGGGTGGGAGAAGCCTCTACCCCGTCCCCATTCATTCCTGACCAATGCCCTAAGCTTGATGGTCCTGCCTGCTCCCTGGAGAAATACTTTGACTGTACTGACCATATCTCTGCCTGCTTCATGTACTAACTATGGACAGTATTCCTACCTGCTGCATGGACAATCCTTTTGCTGCTGCTGACCACATCCCTGCCTGCTATGTGGACCAATGCTTTGGCTGTGCTGACAACATCTCTACCTGTACTGACTGATCCTGGCTGCTGCCTGTTTTGCTGTCGCTGTCCATGTTCCTGCCTGCTGCCTGGACCGATGCTCTCCTCTATGGACCACTACACTACTAAAACCGCAGATAATCTTTTCTTTACCCTTTGCTCAGCAGAATGTATTTTGGTTTGTAATTGGTATGTACAGTACATACTATGTGTTAGAAATATTATTATTATTATTATTATACAGGATTTATATAGTGCCAACAGTTTAAATATAAAGAGCCTTCAACAATGTGATAGGTTGGCAGGAATTTATGTGTGTAATTTATTCTCCTAGAATGCTTGACGGTGCTACTTCAATGTTGGGCTTCTGTATGTGGCCAGGCTGTCTAAAAGTCTCACACATGTGGTATCACCATACTCAGGAGGAGTAGCAGAATGTATTTTGGTATTTTTGCTATGTACATGCTGTGTGTTGGAAACATCTCATAAATGGACAACTTTGTGTAAAAAAAAATGCGTTTTCATTTTTTTTCCACAATTTCCAAACACATCTGGAAAAAAATGAACCATTCAAAAGACTCATTATGCCTCATAGATTATATGTTGGGGTGTTAGCTTTCCAAAATGGGGTCATTTTGTGGGCGTTTTCATTGTCCTGGTGCTCCAGGGTCTTCAAAAGTGTATAGGTGGTTGAGAAATGAGATGTGTAATTTATGCTTGTAGAATGCCTGAAGGTGCTACTTCAATGTTGGGCCTCTGTATGTGGCCAAGCTGTGTAAAAGTCTCACACATGCGGCATCGCCATACTCGGGAGGAAAATCAAAATGTATTTTGGGGTGTCATTTTTGCTATGTACATGCTATGTGTTGGAAATATCTTATAAACAGGCAGCTCTGTATAAAAAAAATGCATTTTCTATTTTTTTCCACATTTTCCAAAAACTTCTGGAAAAAAAGGAACTGTTCATTATGCCTCATAGATTATATGATGGGGTGTTAGCTTTCCAAAATGGGGTAATTTTGTGAGCGTTTTTTGTTTGGGTACAGTGTAGCATGACTGAGTAATTGTCATTCAAAGTGCGAGAGCGCTGAAAGCTAAAAATTGGTCTGGGCAGGAAGGGTGTATAAATGTCCTGTATTGAAGTGGTTAAGCCAATACATGGAGCAAATTTCTTTCCTGCAACCATGTGTCATGTCTAGAATATCATGAATGTGATATGTCATGATGTCATGTATTGGGTTTGCGCCAGACATAGCGTTTTCTTTGATGGCCAAAAAGTTCAATTTTAGTCTCATCAGACCAGAGCACCTTCCTCCATACATTTTAGGAGTCTCCCACATGCCTTTTCGTAAACTCGAAACATGCCATTTTGTTTTTTGCTGAAAGTAATGGCTTTCTTCTGGTCACTCTGCCATAAAGCTCAACTCTATGGAGCGTACAGCTTATTGTCGTCCTATGTACAGATACTCCAGTCTCTGATGTGGAACTCTGCAGCTCCTCCTCTCCTCCAGGGTTACCTTAAGTCTCTTTGCTGCCTCTCTGATTAATGCCCTTCTTGCCCGGTCCGTGAGTTTTGATGTGCGGCCATCTCTTGGCAGGTTTGCTGTTGCTCCATGTTCTTTCCATTTGGTTTTGATAGATTTGATGGTGCTCCTAGGGATCATCAAAGAGTTGGATATTTTTTTATAACCTAACCCTGACTTGTACTTCTCAACAACATTGTCCCTTACTTGTTTGGAGAGTTCCTTGGTCTTCATGGCAGTGTTTGGTTAGTGATGCCTCTTGCTTGCTTGCTTTTGTTACAGGCTCTGGGGCCTTTCAAAAAGGTGTGTATATGTAATGACAGATCATGTAACACTTAGATTGCACACAGGTGGACATCATTTCACTAATTATGTGACTTCTGAAGGTAATTGGTTGCACCAAAGCTTTTAATGGCTTCATAACAAAGGGGGTGAATACATACACACATGCCACTTAGCATTTTTTTATTTCTGAAAAATAATTTTATGTATATATTTTTCTAATTTTACTTCACCAACTTAGACTATTGTGTTCTGATCCATCACATATAATTCAGATTAAAAAAAAACATTGAACTAAAAGCTGTAATGTAACAAAATAGGTAAAAAGCCAAGGGGGGTGAATACTTTTGCAAGGCACTGTATATAATTTTAACATATGTTCGAAAAAAATACAAAAATTGTATTAATGTTTATATTGTCTGTCTGTACTTTAGGAGCGAAAGGAGGTATATATAAAGTCCCATTTCTGTAATAGTGTTTGTATTTACTGAAGAGTAGTTGGTGCTTGGAACAGACTTGTAGCAGAGGTAGTAAGTCAGTCAATAGTAATTCAAACATGCTTGGGACAAACATAGATCTATAATCAGATAAAAAAAAATTACAGGAAAAAAAATAAAATACAAAAAGATGTATAAACACTTTCTATGACTATTAAGCTGCAATATATAAAACATTATTGTTGTTGGCTTCAGATACACTGTAAGAACAGACTTTGAATGATTTTTAGTTTTTTGTTATCCATGTGTTTTTATTTTTGACCTTTGAAATGGAATGAGCTAGGCAAACTGCTATGTATTCAGGAAACCATGAATTTGCCTTTTTCTTACTGGGTGGCAAAAATAGAAAAAATTCTAGCACATATTTTAAAGCAGTATTATGAATGTAACCTTTTGTCTTTTACACACTTTGTACAGGAAAATGATAAGGGAAGGAATGTGCTAATCTGAATAGTTTATTGTGGATACAATAATGTCACAGTGGTGTGGATTTTGGCACATAAAATATACTGTGTAAAAACGGAGATAAGTTCACTCCACTTAAATTGTCCCGTCTATTTGGAATGCCATTTGTTAATTTGTATTGCTGATTGGATTCGGTCTTTTCTGGGTAAATTATCAATTATAAAAGGCTAACACTTATGGATGGCCAGCCAAAATACTAAAATTTGGCTTATACTCTACAGGTGTACGCTCCAAATATTCATGCATCTGACACGCTATAAGCACATTTTATTTTTGCATTTAAATGACTTCATTCAACAACACAGACACACAGGAAAAGGAAAAAAAAACACTTCTAGGTTAAAATTTTAGACAAAATAGGTCACATCCCAGATCCACCCAAACTTCATAACTCCAATAACTCCACGTAACTCAATTGGCATGAAGCTATCCACTCCATTAGTTGACAATATTAGACTAGTAGACTATTATTTGCATTATTATCTGAGATGTAGAGAGTCACTGCACTTCATGCATCTGACAGGAAATATGCTGTATGTGCTGTTCTCAGATTCTTTCATTCATATTCCTAGGTTACATAATGGGGTTGAATCAGTGGCGGCTATGGATGAGCTTTATGTTTGGGTCAAACATGAATTCGACTCAAACATCGGGTGTTTACCGTTTGTTGAAAAATGAATGGGGCATTTGCGCCAAATTTGAGCGCCGCGTAACGCTTCATAAGGCACTGCAAGATCGCAGTGCATTGCTGTATGATGATTGGCCAAAGCATGCACCATGACCTGCTTGCTTTGGCCAGTCCTAGCACCCTCAGCTAAGAGAGCCATAATTGGCCAATGGCAGGGTGCCTTTGGCCAATTATGGCTCAGGGGACTAAGTCTATGCCCCACATTATGTAAGGCTGCCTGCACGTTGGCCCTGTGTAGTGTGTTGTTGGCATGGACAGAGAGAGTGTGATTTAGATTGGGCAGGCAGACAGGTTATTCAGTTAGCTGCAGTGTATTTAATATATATATACAGTCAGTCTCATATATATATATATATATATATATATATATATATACACACACACTGCATCCAGTGTAGACAAGCCTATATCTGACTGCAGGCCATTGCTGGTGTACTTTTTTCTTATATACTTCAGGCAGGCAGGTTATTCAGTTAGCTGCAGTGTATTAGATATATATATACAGTCAGTATAGGATGCGCAGTGATTTGAAGGCTCCGATGATGGTACCCAGGTTGGGGAAGGGAGTAACGTAAGCCTAGAGAGAGGGGGTGTCCAAGAAGGACAAGAAACTGGCAGTCATGTTCCCCCCAGCGGCAGCATACTGCCAAGTTTGCTCCAGTGATGGGGAGGGAGGGGATGATGAGTTTACTGACTCTACTTGGGTGCCTGACAGAAGAGAGGAGGAGGAGGAGGCACATCTCCAACAAGGCAGGATGCCCTCCAGGGGGCAGCTTAACGGCAGCCACCCAATCGAATCACACTGCAGAGCTAAGCAGGTGCAGGGCGCTGCTGACTTCCCGCATATTTTGAAAAGTTCTTTGGTGTGGGCCTTTTTTGACACATGTGCAACAGATCGCACCGTTGCTGTTTGCAACATATATCTGAAGCATATCAAGCATGGCTAAAACAGCAGCCGCTTGGGCACCACATGCTTGACCAGACATATGACGACCTCCCATGCAGTCCATTGGCAACAGCACTTAAAAGACCCACATAAAAGAACAAGGCAGACCTCTCCTTGCTCCTCATCAGCTGGGATCTCCAACCCCACTATACCTCCAGTCCTCTCAGAAACCTGCACTGAAAGGAATGAAGCTATATCAATAGGTGTCCCAAGTACTTGCGGCCAATTTGCTAGCGGTACACCAACATCCGATTTTAGCAGGCAAATTTCCCTACCCCAGTTGCTAAATCGTTGAAAGAAATTCGGTCCCAGCCATTCACATGCTCAGCGTCTGAATGCTAGCTTGGCCAAATTGCTAGCACTGCAACTGCTGCCTTTTCAGCTGGTAGACTCTGGCCCTTTTCGTGAATTTGTGGAATGTGCGGTTCCTCGGTGGCAGGTTCCCAAATGCCATTTCTTTTCACGAAAAGCCATTCCGGCTCTCTACCAGCATGTGGAAGGCAATGTCTTGGCCACCTTGGACAGGGCAGTCAGCAGAAAGGTGCATATTACCGCTGACTCATGGTCCAGCAGGCATGGACAGGGACGTTACCTTTCTTTCTTGGCGCACTGGGTTCTTTCACTGCGAACTCTGCTGGCAGCTGGGAAGGATGCAGGACAGGGTTCAGTATTGTTGGAGCTTGTTCCGCCACCACGCCTCCAAAATGCTAGTAGTGATTCTGCCACAGCTCTCTCCTCCACCCCCTCCTCTTCTTCTTCCTCTATGGCCTCTTCCTCTGCAGATTTGTCCTCTGAACCAGCGGTGCTCCGTAGGCGTTCAAGGGGCTACGCAAGCACTCAGGCAAAAAGATGCCATTTGACTTGGTCTGCTTAGAGGACAGGAGCCACACTGGGGCAGAGATTCTGTCAGCTTTGAAGGGGCAGGCTCAGAGGTGGTTGATGCCACGCCAGCTTCAGACAGGAATGGTTGTATGCGACAATGGCACCAACCTCCTCTCCGCCCTCCGACAGGGACACTTGACCAATGTTCACTATTTGCTCACGTCCTGAATTTGGTGGTGCAGTGGTTCTTGAGCAGGTACCTGGGCTTACAGGATCTCCTGAGGCAGGCCAGGAAAGTCTGTGGTCATTTCCACCGGTCATATATGCCAGTGCTCGGCTGGCTGACCTTCAAAGGGAATACAACCTGCCCAAGAACTGCCTCATTTATGACATGCCCACCAGGTGGAACTCAACGTTGGAAATGCTGCAGTGGCTGCACATGCAGCAGAGGGCCATCAATGAGTACCTATGTGAGTATGGCACCAGGACAGGGTCAGGGGAGCTTGGGTTTTTTTCGCCACGCCAGTGGCTACTGATCAAGGATGCATGCACTGTCCTGTCACCATTTGAGGATGCCACGAGGACGGTGAGCAGTGACAGTGCATGCATCAGTGATACTGTCCCTCTTGTCTTCCTGTTAGAGCACACGCTTTGTGGAATAATGGACAGGGCACTTGAGGAAGAACAGCAGGAGGAAGAGGAGGACATCCTTACCTCTCAAGGCCCCCTTTATCCAGATAGTATTCCTGCTGGCCCGCCGATCACACAGGAAGAAGAAGAGGAGGAGGAGGAGGATTGTGTCAGCATGGAGGTGGAGGATAACACTCAGCATCAGCAGCATTCTTCTTTTTTTTTACAATTATTTTATTTATTCAAGGAACACGGTCAAAGACAGACATTTGAGCATTCACAGTTTGTTATCCTACAATACATTGCATGTTTACATTTATATACGAGAACATTTTATTATACTACATCCAAAGGACATTATGACATTTTGCTCAACTGAGACGTCTCTTTTATTTTCCTTAATAAGTACTTAAAACAACATCTTGGTGCTGGTTGTGTATAGGACAGTAACATTAATGGTGCTGTTGTGTTGCCCCTTAGTGGGTCTCCGACCAGATCCATTGCATTTTAACTATTTTATATTAGAAAGATTGGATCCCGTTAAGTCGGGTCCATAGAGCTGAGAGAAGAGCAGAAGGACAGTAGGGAGTTAAACAGAGGAAAAGAAGAAAAAGAGGAGTCAAAGAAAATGGGTTGGGGTGGGGGGGATCTGGAGAACATTTCTGTGTGTGCCCACCACACACAAGGGACACTGAGTCCGGACTTCTGGATGCTCTGTAGCCAGTAGGGTCAATAGTTAGTCATTTAGGTAACAGGATGACTTTTAGTCATTCAGGTCATTGTCAAGGAGGGTTCTTTCTTCGTCTGAAAAGATAAAGACCTTCCATGGCGACCGAGTCTTAGAGTATCGCTCCTGTTGGTGTCGTGCAGTTAGTACTAGATCTTCCAATCTACCTATTTCTTTTACTTTCCGGATCCACATTCCTACTGTTAGGGGTTGTGGAGACTTCCACCTAAGAGGGATACAAGCTTTAACAGCGTCAAGAAGGTGCCGGATAATAGAATTTTTGTATATTTTCCCTGGTATGTCGGTGGCGTGTAAGAGAAAGTACGCTCGGTCATTCGGAATTTTGCCTTCTGTGAGTTTTTGGAGGATGCGTTGAACCTCTGTCCAAAAGTGTTGTAGTTTGGGACAGGTCCAACAAATATCTTCCTTGCATCTCCAGTACTGATCCGAAGTGTCTGGAAAGATTTTCTGCAACCTCACTGGGGTTCTGTACCACCTGGTTAGAATCTTAAAGTTGGTCTCTTGCGTTTTCGCACAAATAGAGGATTTATATGTGAACCTGAGAATGTGTTGTTGCTGTGTTGTACTGAAATTTTTACCTAGGTCCCTTTCCCATGCTTGTATGCTTTGACCCGTTCTTTCTTTCATAATATGAAAGGCTTTTTCCCATGTAAACGATGTAACGTATGCCTACATAATGTATGTGGACGTAGACGAACTGAGACGTTCGTTTCTACCTCTACTGGCAAGGAATATCGGATAAAACATTTTTTGACATGTGAAACCAGATATGTGGTCTATCTGATCACGTGTCCTTGCAAAAAACAGTATGTTGGCCGGACCATACGTACACTGTCAGTGAGAGGTAATGAGCATATAGCCAACATCAAGAAAGGCCTTACAAACCACAGTGTCCCTAAACATTTTTTGCGATGTCATAACCAAAATCCGAAGGGTATTCAGTTTCAGGCTATTGATAAATTTATTCCACACTGGAGAGGTGCGTCTTTGAAAAGGGGCGTGTCGAGATTAGAAACTTTTTGGATACATCAATTAAAATGCTATTTGCCATTTGGCCTCAATGTCGACTGGGACATAAATGCTTTTATCAACCAGTCTTGACTGATATGTGACTGGCCCCCCCCCCCCCTCATTATCCTCTTTTGTTGTGGGGAGTAGAGGTCCTAATAGTGGAATTTGTCCCCTTTTCTGATTAGACCAGGTTTTATGGTTTTCTGACTACCTTTAGTACTATGGGTTATCAATTGGTAGCCTATATATTTCCATTGTTACCATGATATAGGTGGATGTAATTTTTTATTCCACACCATTTGTTTACCACACTCTTAGGTAAGGTTATTGGTATACCACCTATGAATATGAGTATTGCTCACCATTTAGTCTCTAATTAGGGTTTTCATTTTTTATTTTTTTATTTTTTTCATTTTTTTATTTTTATTATTAGTATATATATGCATATAGATTTAATATCTTTCTCACTCAGTCATGGTTTAGAAATTTTTTGTATTTTTGCTGAAGTATAATATACTATATATATCAGCTAATTTAAGGTTGCTAAGCTTAGCAATGTTTACGCCATGTTAAGCTATTTCTATCCCTTTATTAGGTAGGTTGGACCGCATTTGCGCTCCAGACCTCGGTATGTGTTTTGTGTGCGGTCATTGGCAGACTAACATATTAACAGCCCCATCACAGTGAGGCTGGGTTCACATTTGCGTTCCATCTTTCGTCACTTCCGGTTAGTATGGAACTGACGTCACATGTTTTTGGCGCGGCCTCCTATTGGATGCCGTACGTTCTTTCTATCCTGGCCATGATTGGCCGTGGGAGGTGACGTGTTCCGGTGGATGCGTCGCTCCCAGGCCTTAGAATTCAATTGGTGGGCAGACGTCACCTACTCGCAAATGAGGTGCTTGGAAGTTGACGCCGCCCACAACATTTTCGCATTGGATCTCCCACATTGAGGCTTGGTTGTGAGCCAGCTCCAGAGTCCTTGCGATTGGTGTATTGTTTATTCTGACGCCATTTTCCGGATAACCCGGAAGTAACGGTATACATGGCGCGAACAGCTGCTAATATTGGGTAATTATAGATTTTATATATATACAGGCATGTGTGGCAGACAGACATGTACCCCAGTTGAAGTCCCATAGGACGAAACGCGTCGGGTGGTTATGCCTGTCTTGCCACTTTTTATTTCATAGCGCTTTTTATTGTTTTATACCTGACTGTATTGTTTAGGTCAGGGTGTGTTGTATAGTTCTGGATTTTTAAATAAATGCTTTTCAATAAGCGGATTTACACTATGGGGAGGTCTTCCTTTTGAACCCCACTTCTTTTGAGGATCCTTATCCAGTTTATGGAAGCGGCTTTCCTGTAAGCAGTTCCTGATTCACATCTTGGAGACTGAGAGTCGTTATAACCAGAGAGGTCGGTTGGTGAGTGCTGCAGATTCCCCTCAACATCTCCAGCTGCGGTGGAACCCTCTTCCATATCTTAAGCCTGTTTGACCCCCAGGCCGCTGGCCGAGGGGTCCACCACTGCCGGTAAGGGTATTTTTGCCTATCCCATCTATATATGTGCAGGGCACCTTATCCTGTGGACGCCACCCCCGGATTTAAGGCCTCTTACCACTTATCTTGGCAGCTACAGATCTTTCAACTACACTGCTAGATGCTTACCCATTTATTTGTCATGGGACTGTAGTTATGCTAGTTATCTATAAATATATGCTGGACTTTTGGTTGTGACAGCAATATACGTTACTATAGTGTTATATATTTTCAATATTTTTTATTTATGTGTGTCACTACACTCTACAAAAGTTTTTACTAATTTATTTTTCTATATACTCATACATTAATCTGAGATTCATAGGGATTAATTTCTCGATGTATTTCTTCACACCATTTTATAGTGATTAGATCCTATAATTACGGATCTCCAATGTACACAGGACCGTTTTGAATGATTTATTTACACATTTTTTATATATTTACCTTCTCTAGTATTATACACAATTTATTTGATGTTTCATTAAATATACTTTATTGGGCTGTTGTCCTCACGGATATCCATTTTGTCAGGCTTTGCCCAATAACGCACATATTATTTAGCGCCACACTTATTTACTTTATATTTTCACCACAATTAGTCTGATTGTTGTGTCGGCAGCTCCATTTTTGTTTAGGTTGGCGCATTATTATTTTTATCCTTTTAGTTGTTATTCTAGACATATATAGTGCTGCCTTCATCCAACCCTTCGGTGTTATCTACATTCATATCATGGATGTATTTGACTACCGTACCAATCGTTCAGTGAACACTGATGGGGTATTTACCCTTTTAAAAACAGATACAGAGATAGGAGGTCTATTTCTTAGATTGAAGAATCTTATGGTATCTGAGCTCCATTTGGATTGGGACATTGTATTCCTGGAGCAGTATGCCAAGGAGCATATGGTCCCGAGAGGTCTGAGGTGGAATGTATATCCACAACAGGGAGATTTGGAATTGGAATCTTGGTTCCGATACTTTAACGAGGTGGGGATCTCCCTCCTGAAATTTCTAGTGGATAAAAAAAGAGCTAGAATGGTAGCCATAGATAGGGAGATAAAGGAGATCAAAGAAAAACTGATTCCCTTTAGATCCTCTTCTGAATATGCCATACATTCTACTTCCTTAAGAAATCTCTTGGAGAAGGAGGAGAAGGATCAGAAGATCAAGAAACAAAAGAAATATACCAGGGACGTTAACGATTACAAAAACGGTAATGTTTTCTCCTGGCAAAATAAGGATGAGGAACCTGTTGCCCCTGAGAACGATCCCTGTCAGATGGAGGTTTCGGAGCAACAACTTCCCCATATCCAACTACCCCCACCAAAAAATGGGGGTACAACAGACCGTAGGGCTGTTGATTACCACCAGTCTGCCCCCCCTCATACACCCAACCCGTATCGCAGGGGACCTCCAGTAAACTCCAGAGGTAGGGAGAGAGTGGGGAGAGGCAGAGGGAGAGGTCAGAGGGATAAGTCCTCCAACTATGATCGCCAGAGACCGACACCGAGAAGAGATAACCACTATGATGGATATAACGAACATTACGAATACTCCTATCCACAGAGGACTCCTATACGCACGTTTAATAGATATTCCCCTTTAAGAGAGGACAGACCACGTGAGAACCATAACTTTTACCACTCTTATAGAGAGACTGACTCCAGTTATTATAATAAATCACCCTTCAACTATAACCAGCAGCAACCAGGCCCCTCCTATCAAGGGGATTTTCCCAAAGAACAAGGGAGATTCAAGCGAGCCATAGACGGAAACGGGGGACCAGAGGGGGGAGGCGTGCCCGACAAAAGAAAAAGGGTCTGAAAGAGAGTGGGATATTCAATCTTAGCAAAGCCTCTCTGTCAGAAGCCGAACTTTTGGTCTTGGAAAAAGGTTTAAAGTTCGCTCCCCCGAATAAATTAAATAAATTTAGCACTTTTATAGACATCCAGAAATATGTACGAAAATTGAATGTACAGAGATATATCATTTCCAATCCCATAAGACCAAAAGTTGAGATTAATTCACATATAGTCCATTCAGGACTTTCAAACCCTTCCCTTTTCAACCCTCCTGGCCCTACCGCTCCTTCTATTAAAGTATTTCGAGACCTGGTTTTACAGGATCTCGATAAACTACCGTCTAAAAGGTCATTCAGTAACCCCACCGTAAGAATTGGACTTAGAAGACTTTGTGAACGGAAAGATCTAGTTATCCGTCCCGCGGATAAGGGGGGCGGAATAGTCGTTTTGGATAAAAATGATTACCATTCGGAAATGATTAGAATTTTGAGTGATACAGATACCTACTCTAGGATCTATACTAACCCTACAGTTCCTTTCAAGAGGTTACTTACAGACTTGGTTGACACTGGGTTCCAACTAGGTATTTTAAATAACAAAGAAAAAAGTTTCCTCATTCCAGCCGCCCCGAGAATCCCGGTAATCTACTATTTACCAAAGGTACATAAAAGTGTTACCCAGCCTCCTGGTCGCCCCATCATTAGCGGCATTGAGTCCATTACTTCCCGCATAGGGAAATACATAGATTTTTTCTTGCAACCCATCGTACAGTCTATACCATCTTATCTTAGGGACACTAAAGATACTATCTCCAAACTTAATAGTATTACTTATAGTAGTGACCTCCTTCTAGTTACTGCCGACGTAACGTCGTTATATACTTCCATACCCCACGATGCGGGGTTTGCTGCAGTTGAACTTTTCCTATCGAGGGAGGACTCCATTCCGAGAACCCAGCAGAGATTTATTATGGACCTGCTGAGGTTCGCGACCAAACATAATTACTTTTGGTATAATGGAGACTTTTATATTCAACAAAAGGGAGTGGCTATGGGCGCCAAGTTCGCCCCTAGCCTGGCCAATATTTTTATGGCCCGTTGGGAGGAGGATGTCGTCTATGCCCTCGACCCCTCGGAGTTGGTCCTTTGGGCGAGGTACATAGACGACATCCTCCTCCTATGGAGAGGGAGTGTTGACTCTTTACATGCTTTTTTGAGGAAACTTAATGACAATAAGATTGGGATAGAGCTGAAATATGAGGTCAGCGCTTCCACTATCCATTTTTTAGACCTAGAAATAGTCGTGGCAAATGACCGTTTAGAAACCAAAACATTTTTCAAACCAACCGACCGGAATGGTTACATTCCGGTCGATAGTTGCCACCACGCTACGTGGCTGAAATCGGTACCACGCAGCCAGTTTACACGGATTAAACGCAATTGCAGTAACCTTACTGATTACTTCCATCAGACGCAGATTTTGAGGTCCAGGTTTATTAATAAGGGCTATGATTCTGGAGATATTGATAGGGAAATCACGAATATCGCTCAAATTAGTAGAGAATCTTTGTTGATAGGACAACCCAAAAGTAGTTCTGTTAACAAACACAAATGGTCCTTTTTAACAAACTTCTCCATACAACATAAACAGATTAAAGCAATCTTAGCAAGACACTGGAGAGTCCTTAAAAATGATCCAATATTGGGTCCAGTTCTTCCCGAACGGGGTGGTATCATTTTTAGGGGGGCTCCATCCATTAGAGGCCAGATTGCCTCTAATGTTATTGACCCCCCTTTGACCCGTTCTTTCTTTCATAATATGAAAGGCTTTTTCCCATGTAAACGATGTAACGTATGCCTACATAATGTATGTGGACGTAGACGAACTGAGACGTTCGTTTCTACCTCTACTGGCAAGGAATATCGGATAAAACATTTTTTGACATGTGAAACCAGATATGTGGTCTATCTGATCACGTGTCCTTGCAAAAAACAGTATGTTGGCCGGACCATACGTACACTGTCAGTGAGAGGTAATGAGCATATAGCCAACATCAAGAAAGGCCTTACAAACCACAGTGTCCCTAAACATTTTTTGCGATGTCATAACCAAAATCCGAAGGGTATTCAGTTTCAGGCTATTGATAAATTTATTCCACACTGGAGAGGTGCGTCTTTGAAAAGGGGCGTGTCGAGATTAGAAACTTTTTGGATACATCAATTAAAATGCTATTTGCCATTTGGCCTCAATGTCGACTGGGACATAAATGCTTTTATCAACCAGTCTTGACTGATATGTGACTGGCCCCCCCCCCCCTCATTATCCTCTTTTGTTGTGGGGAGTAGAGGTCCTAATAGTGGAATTTGTCCCCTTTTCTGATTAGACCAGGTTTTATGGTTTTCTGACTACCTTTAGTACTATGGGTTATCAATTGGTAGCCTATATATTTCCATTGTTACCATGATATAGGTGGATGTAATTTTTTATTCCACACCATTTGTTTACCACACTCTTAGGTAAGGTTATTGGTATACCACCTATGAATATGAGTATTGCTCACCATTTAGTCTCTAATTAGGGTTTTCATTTTTTATTTTTTTATTTTTTTCATTTTTTTATTTTTATTATTAGTATATATATGCATATAGATTTAATATCTTTCTCACTCAGTCATGGTTTAGAAATTTTTTGTATTTTTGCTGAAGTATAATATGCTATATATATCAGCTAATTTAAGGTTGCTAAGCTTAGCAATGTTTACGCCATGTTAAGCTATTTCTATCCCTTTATTAGGTAGGTTGGACCGCATTTGCGCTCCAGACCTCGGTATGTGTTTTGTGTGCGGTCATTGGCAGACTAACATATTAACAGCCCCATCACAGTGAGGCTGGGTTCACATTTGCGTTCCATCTTTCGTCACTTCCGGTTAGTATGGAACTGACGTCACATGTTTTTGGCGCGGCCTCCTATTGGATGCCGTACGTTCTTTCTATCCTGGCCATGATTGGCCGTGGGAGGTGACGTGTTCCGGTGGATGCGTCGCTCCCAGGCCTTAGAATTCAATTGGTGGGCAGACGTCACCTACTCGCAAATGAGGTGCTTGGAAGTTGACGCCGCCCACAACATTTTCGCATTGGATCTCCCACATTGAGGCTTGGTTGTGAGCCAGCTCCAGAGTCCTTGCGATTGGTGTATTATTTATTCTGACGCCATTTTCCGGATAACCCGGAAGTAACGGTATACATGGCGCGAACAGCTGCTAATATTGGGTAATTATAGATTTTATATATATACAGGCATGTGTGGCAGACAGACATGTACCCCAGTTGAAGTCCCATAGGACGAAACGCGTCGGGTGGTTATGCCTGTCTTGCCACTTTTTATTTCATAGCGCTTTTTATTGTTTTATACCTGACTGTATTGTTTAGGTCAGGGTGTGTTGTATAGTTCTGGATTTTTAAATAAATGCTTTTCAATAAGCGGATTTACACTATGGGGAGGTCTTCCTTTTGAACCCCACTTCTTTTGAGGATCCTTATCCAGTTTATGGAAGCGGCTTTCCTGTAAGCAGTTCCTGATTCACATCTTGGAGACTGAGAGTTGTTATAACCAGAGAGGTCGGTTGGTGAGTGCTGCAGATTCCCCTCAACATCTCCAGCTGCGGTGGAACCCTCTTCCATATCTTAAGCCTGTTTGACCCCCAGGCCGCTGGCTGAGGGGTCCACCACTGCCGGTAAGGGTATTTTTGCCTATCCCATCTATATATGTGCAGGGCACCTTATCCTGTGGACGCCACCCCCGGATTTAAGGCCTCTTACCACTTATCTTGGCAGCTACAGATCTTTCAACTACACTGCTAGATGCTTACCCATTTATTTGTCATGGGACTGTAGTTATGCTAGTTATCTATAAATATATGCTGGACTTTTGGTTGTGACAGCAATATACGTTACTATAGTGTTATATATTTTCAATATTTTTTATTTATGTGTGTCACTACACTCTACAAAAGTTTTTACTAATTTATTTTTCTATATACTCATACATTAATCTGAGATTCATAGGGATTAATTTCTCGATGTATTTCTTCACACCATTTTATAGTGATTAGATCCTATAATTACGGATCTCCAATGTACACAGGACCGTTTTGAATGATTTATTTACACATTTTTTATATATTTACCTTCTCTAGTATTATACACAATTTATTTGATGTTTCATTAAATATACTTTATTGGGCTGTTGTCCTCACGGATATCCATTTTGTCAGGCTTTGCCCAATAACGCACATATTATTTAGCGCCACACTTATTTACTTTATATTTTCACCACAATTAGTCTGATTGTTGTGTCGGCAGCTCCTTTTTTGTTTAGGTTGGCGCATTATTATTTTTATCCTTTTAGTTGTTATTCTAGACATATATAGTGCTGCCTTCATCCAACCCTTCGGTGTTATCTACATTCATATCATGGATGTATTTGACTACCGTACCAATCGTTCAGTGAACACTGATGGGGTATTTACCCTTTTAAAAACAGATACAGAGATAGGAGGTCTATTTCTTAGATTGAAGAATCTTATGGTATCTGAGCTCCATTTGGATTGGGACATTGTATTCCTGGAGCAGTATGCCAAGGAGCATATGGTCCCGAGAGGTCTGAGGTGGAATGTATATCCACAACAGGGAGATTTGGAATTGGAATCTTGGTTCCGATACTTTAACGAGGTGGGGATCTCCCTCCTGAAATTTCTAGTGGATAAAAAAAGAGCTAGAATGGTAGCCATAGATAGGGAGATAAAGGAGATCAAAGAAAAACTGATTCCCTTTAGATCCTCTTCTGAATATGCCATACATTCTACTTCCTTAAGAAATCTCTTGGAGAAGGAGGAGAAGGATCAGAAGATCAAGAAACAAAAGATGTATTTCTTCACACCATTTTATAGTGATTAGATCCTATAATTACGGATCTCCAATGTACACAGGACCGTTTTGAATGATTTATTTACACATTTTTTATATATTTACCTTCTCTAGTATTATACACAATTTATTTGGTGTTTCATTAAATATACTTTATTGGGCTGTTGTCCTCACGGATATCCATTTTGTCAGGCTTTGCCCAATAACGCACATATTATTTAGCGCCACACTTATTTACTTTATATTTTCACCACAATTAGTCTGATTGTTGTGTCGGCAGCTCCTTTTTTGTTTAGGTTGGCGCATTATTATTTTTATCCTTTTAATTCAGAATGTGCGGTTCCGTTGGGGTAAATAATAACCCATAGGTAGCAGAGAGTGTGTGGGGCATTGTCCCTGTCTCTGAGCAGAACTCCTCAAAGGCAGTGAGGGGCCCGGCGAACAGCCCCAGAGCCGGGAGAGTTCTGAAGAAGTGAGAGAGCTGAAGGGCACTCCAAAAACCCAGCCGGAAAGAACCCGACTGGTTCATCAGCTCCGGGACCTTCGGCCATGCCCCCCCCCCGCACA
This sequence comes from Aquarana catesbeiana, assembly GCF_042186555.1. Classification (NCBI taxonomy): domain Eukaryota; kingdom Metazoa; phylum Chordata; class Amphibia; order Anura; family Ranidae; genus Aquarana; species Aquarana catesbeiana. The sequence continues at coordinate 81,053,614 of NC_133326.1, read as the reverse complement.
AACTGGGAGGCCCGTGTAAGGTTCAAATCTCTCAGGTCTCGGAAATTGGAATCCCCCATTCCCGGGGGGAAAAGGGGGTTCCCCATAATTGGGTATAGGGGTGACATCTTGGAGGATATGTTGGGGGATGAAAGGAAAACCGAACATAATTTGGCTGTATTGCCTATGAGGGGGTGGTTTTTCACCTCCCGTGGAAGGGAGGTATAGCACCACGGGGTTCCACTAAGAGGAACGTCTGATTGGGCCTGTTCTATACGCACCCATAATTTAAAATCTGTGTGTCTGTTCCAGTCTACCACCCTACTTAGGTGTATCGCTTGGTAATACTTTCGTATGTCTGGTACTGCTAGTCCTCCGTATCGCTTAGGTAATATTAGCTGATTACGCTGTAGTCGTGGTCGTCTATGTGCCCAGATGAAATCGAAGAATGTTTTTTGAATTTGTTTAAAATAGCTAGTTGGGATATTAACTGGGAGTGCCTGTAGAAGATAGAGAAACTTGGGGAGGATGCTCATTTTAATAATGTTGCAGCGGCCCAACCAAGAATGTAGACCGGTGTTCCACTTGTCCAATAGTTGTGTAACTCTACAAAGTAATGGTGGGAAATTTAGTTCAAAGGTTTTGGCTATATTGGGGGGGATCAATGTACCTAGATACGTCAGTGCCTTATCAGTCCATTTAAATGCAAAGTTAGTTGTAGTTGTACAATTGATTTTTGTGGAAAATTAACCCCATTGCTTCTGACTTAGAAAAGTTAATCAGGAGGTTTGAGAGCATTCCATATCTCCCAAACTCTGTCATCAGATTAGAGAGTGAAACCAGAGGGTCGTAAGGGAGAATAGCATGTCATCAGCATAGGCCGATACTTTGTGTTGAGTATCTCTAACTTTAACTCCCCCAATGTCTGGGTTATGTCTGACTGTGCAGAGAAATGGTTCCAATGACAGGGCGAAGAGGAGAGGCAATAACGGACACCCCTGGCGTGTCCCATTGGAGATATCAAAAGTGTCTGAAAGAACACCGTTAGCCCGGACTCTTGCTGCCGGCCGGGAGTAGATCGATGATATCCATTGTAGCTTTTTGGTGCCAAAGCCAACGTGTCTCAGAACAGCAAGCATGAAATTCCAGTTCACTCTGTCAAAGGCCTTCTCCGCGTCCATGCTAAGGAAGATACATTGTGTCTTTGACTGGTTCACTGCCTGGAGTAGATTTAATACTTTTGTGGTGTTGTCCCTAGCTTCCCGCGTAGGAACAAAACCCACTTGATCTAGGTGTATCAGGCTCGGGATATAATGCTGAATCCTATTTGCTAGTATCTTAGTAAAAATTTTTAGGTCTAAATTGAGCAGTGAGATTGGCCGATAGCTTCCACAGGATGTCGGATCTTTCCCTTCCTTGGGGATCACCGAGATGTGTGCGAGTAAGGTTTCGACTGCAAATGTTGCCGTTGAACCCAGTGCATTCAGCAGCAGTCTTCAAGGGTTCGTTTTCAGTCCCCAGAAACCCATGGAGTTGTAAGTGGCTGGGAGGAGGTGGTTGTGGATCATGTGATCCTTAGTGACCCAGAAGACTCAGGATCGAATGCCTCTGCAAACTTACGCTGCATGGCCTCTCTGATCCTGCAAAGCCAGTGAAAGGACCCTAGGATTCGTGGTATCAAGGAGAGGGATCATTACTGGCTGGCAACCCTTCTTGATCCACGTTACAAGGGTAAAGTTGCAGAACTTATCCAGAACTTATCCAGAACTGCTCCCTCTGTTCACAGAGGGAGCAGAGGATGAAACATCTTCGGGAGGCCTTGCAGAAAGGTTTGTGCAATGCGTTTCCAGAGCCTGGGAGGTTACAATTTCCTAGTGCTGGACTACGTGTTGCTGAGGCTTCGTTCAGTCAGTTCAGAAAGAGCAGTGGAGAAGGTGGCCGGCTGACCGATGCCTTCAGACAATTCTTCAGTCCTCAGCTCCAAGGTCTGATCGGTTTCAGCAACCATCGCCAGCGTCTGAATTACATGGTGCAGGAATATTTAGGGGCAAGATCAGACTTGGAGACCTTTCCAATAGAACATCCACTGGGTTACTGAGTCTTGAGGATGGACCACTGGCTAGAACTTGCTCAATATGCAATTGAGCTACTGGCCTGTCCTGCATCCAGCGTTCTTTCTGAACACACATTCAGTGCTGCTGGAGGCTTTGTAACCGATCAGAGTGCGCCTGTCCACAGACTCTGTTGATCGGCTCACATTCATAAAAATGAATCAGTCTTGGATCACCAGCTACCAACCACCTGATGCTGATGTAACTGATTGATTTTTCTATGGATGTGGGATCCCTTGAAGACTGCCTATGCTGAGTGACTATCCTATTATGCTGAGTGACTATCCTATTCCTCTTCAATCTTCATGATGATAGCTTCTAAGAATATTTTTGGTTCAGGGCACCACCACCACTGCCTAAGGCCCAATTTTTCTGCCCCTGTTTAACAGGGGCTTGTAATTACAATTTTTGATCTAATATTTCACAGCAGGGCCGGTTCCTGCGCTCAACAAGAGAATCTGTGAGGGGTTAGTGTTGTGGCACCACCACCACTGCCTAAGACCCTATTTCTCTGCCCCTGTTTAACAGGGGTTTGTAATTACAATTTTTGATCTAAAATTTCACAGCAGGGCCCGTTCCTGCACCCACCAAGAGTAACTGTGAGGGCTTAAAGTGTTGTGGCACCACCAACACCTAAGGCCCAATTTTCCGCAGAGTATATAGGGCAGGCCGTATAGTATAAAAACGGAGGGAGACAACAGGAAGTGAGAGGAAATCTACCCCTAGGAAGGAAAATTCTCTCCTGTAAGAGTTAATATGGGAAAAAGGTGTTGATGCTTTATCACCAATCCTTGTTTCCCTAATAACCCAAAATGTTCAAAATCCAATTGTCATTGGTATAGAAAGTGAGGTGAAATCTTCTGAACAGGGGCACAGACAGCAAAACAAATGTTACAGGGGTTATAATCCTTCCCTATGTTATCCAAAAAGCTTAAAAATAGATTTTTTGGGTGGAGCTACACTTAAAAAATGTACCTGTTCCAAATTACAAACAGATTAAACTTAAGAACAAACCTACAGTCCCTATCTTGTTTGTAACCAGAGGACCGCCTGTATACTGCTATTCAGACTATATAGGGCCTGGGGGCCCCATGCCTTTTTTTTTTTTTTGGGTGCGAGGTTCCCCTTAATATCCATACCAGTCCCAAAGGGCCTGGTAATGGGAGGGGGGACCCATGCCGTTTTTCTCAATGATTTTCATCTATATTGCCGGGACCCGACAATACATTACAGACACAAGCAGTTTTAAACGACTTTTATTCCTTTAGAAATGTCATTTTGCTGTGGTACTGTTCTAAACACGGGAAAAATGTGCCACTTTACAGGCATACTATAGTCACCCCCCAGGCACGATATTTAAAGGAATATTTCACTTTTATTGTTTCACTTTAAGCATTATTAAAATCGCTAATCCTGAAAAAACTGCGTTTTTTAAAACTTGTTTTTGCTTTGATACATGTCCCCTGGGGCAGGACCCGGTTCCCCAAACACTTTTTATGACAATAACTTGCATATTAGCCTTTAAAATTAGCACTTTTGATTTTTCACATTCAGGTCCCATAGACTTTAATGGCGTTTGTGTGTTCGCACAAACTTTTTGTCAGTTCGCATGTTCTGCCACAAACTGAACCGTGGGCTGTTCGGCTCATCCTTAGTGGCGGTTGTTTTTTTTTGGGGGGGGTGTCAATCAACCACCACCACCCCCCCCAGGGTGTCTAGCAGCGGCGGCACTAACCACCGCAACCCCCCGTAGCTGTCTGTACTTACCCCATCTAGGTGGCATGGGGGTGGGCTGGGGCTCCTCCTGCAGCTCCGGTGTCCTCCAGCACGGCAGATGGTGGTGGACTGCAGCTCCTCTCCATCTCCTCTCTCCTCCTGAGGCTCCGGTGTCCTCCAGCATGGCGGAAGGTGGCGGGCTGCGGCTCCTCTCCTTCTCCTCCTCTCCTCCTGTGGCTCCGGTGACTTCTAGCATGGCGGATGGTGGCAGGCAGCGGCTCCTCTCCATCTCCTCTGTCCTCCTGCAGCTCCACTCCTCCAGCACGGCGGGGTGGCAAGCTGAATCTCCGGTGTAATCTCCCTCTCCTCTTTCCTCGTCCTAGGCGTCCAATAGGATCGTGACAACGTTTTGGCCTCATGATCCATTTTCTGATTGGCGGGGAGCAGATTTAATGTGAAAATAGCGAATATTCGTTCGCTATCGGCGCACAACTGGGTGGGATCGGAGCGCAGTGCTCTGCACCCCAAGCCCACCCTTTTTTTAAGCCTATTGGAGCATCCGGCTCCAATCACGTGCTTCAAAAAAACACCCCCCCCATTGGAGTCCATAGTCCGGCGACCTGTATGTAGATCAGGGAGCCGGACGCATGGATGGGGAGGCGGCGCCTGGGCACCCCTAATAGACGGGCCGCCACTGGGTTGATTACTAAAGGAAAATAGACTGATGCACTGCAGTTGCAATCATTTTCCTGAGTAAATGTAAATGTGGTGAAGCTTCACTTTGTAAAGAATACCCAATCAGGTGCAGGGGAAAAAAAATACATTTTTGCTTGCACCTGATTAGATGATGGAAATTAGTAGAGCTTTACAACATTTACTAATCTCTGGGGAAAAGGATTGCAACTATACTAAAGTGCACAGCTTAATTGCCTCTAGTAAATCACGTTGAATAAAAAAAAACTGACTCGATTCCCCCATCCACATATCCGTTGTGGATAGGAGAATCCTCCCCACTGAGCTATAGTATTCTGACAAATGGAAGACTTCTCCACAATAAGAATGCATACACTGATCCCCATTGCAGGCTATAGCGGTAAGTGCTGATCGAGCAGAGAAAATCCAATGGGACGGTTTTACAGAAGTTGATCTGTACAGCACCCCTGTCCCTGCTGAACCGGCCAATCCATGTATGATCAGCTTAACCACTTCCCGCCCGCCATATAGCAGAATGACGGCCGGAAAGTGGTTTCATTATCCTGACTGGGCGTCAGCTGACGTCCAGTAGGATAAGCCGCGCCCGCGTTGGTGTGGTGTGTCAGTCTGACACACTGCATCTCTGATCTAGGTAACGAGCCTCTGACATAGGCTCTTTAGTATGTGATCAGCTTGTTCAATCACAGCTGATCAGTGTAAACAGGAAGTGGCTTTTCCTCTACTAGCACTGACAAACGCGAGTAGAGGAGAGCCGATCGGCTGCTCTCCTGACGGGGGGTCTGCTCTGATTGATTATCAGTGCAGCCCCCCTGAGAATGCTCACCAGGGATGCCCACCCATGACCACCAGGTATGCACACCCATGACCACCAGGGATGCCAAACAGTGCCCATTTGAGGTGCCAATCAGTGCCCATTATAGATGCCAATCAGTGCTCTTCAGTAATGCCTGCCAGTGCCTCCTTATCAGTGCTTCCTATCAGTGTCACCTATCAGTGCCCATCAGTGCAACCTATAAGTACTCATCAGTGCGGCCTTTCAGTGCCCATCAGTGTTGCCTTTTAGTGCCACCTATGAGTGCCCATCAGTGCTGCCTATTAATGCAAATCAGTGATGCATATCAGTGCCACCTATCAGTGCCCATCAGTGCTGCATATTAGAGCCCATCATCAGTGCCACCTCATCAGTACCCATCAGTGCTGCCCTAACAGTGCCCATCAGTGCAACCTCATCAGTGCCCATCAGTGAAGGAGAAAACTTACTGATTTAAAAAACAGAAACAAAGAAAAACTTTTTTTTTTTTAAATGTTAGGTCTTTTTTATTTGTTTAGCAACAAATAAAAACCCCAGTGGTGATCAAATACCACCAAAAGAAAGCTGTATTTGTGGGAATAAAATAATAACAATTTTGTTTTGTTGGTACAGTGTTGCATGACCGCACAATTGTCATTTAAAATGTGACAGCGCTGAAAGCTGAAAATTGGCCTGGGCAGGAAGGGGGGAAAGTGCCCGGTATTGAAGTGGTTAAAGTGTTACTGAACCCACAACAGTAAGATCAGTCTGTTTATGCAGTAGGGCATGCTTGTTATACTCACTGTGGAACCTAAGGGGTTAATCTTCTACATTGTGTAAAAAGGCTGTTTGATTCTGTATGCACAGACCCCCCCCCCCCTTCTTCCACTGACTCCAGAACATATCTGGACAAGACAGAGCCTTTGGAGTCAGGCTGCACATGCTTAGTTTGGTGTGTATTGCTAGAGAGGTTTTTTTTCTTGGCAGAGTGCATTTGATCAGCGCAGGGCCAATCTGCATGATCCAGACAGAGAGTCAGGTGTCCTGGATCCTGAAAGGACAGCTCAGTGCAGTATGAAAACTCCTTCTACAAGTTTTACCAGGAACTGATAGAAATCACAAGACTGCTATATACTGCTGATGCAGGGGCGTAACTAAAAATAGCAGGGCCCCATAGCAAAATGTTGTATGGGGGCCCCCTGCAAACAACGCCCCCCCCCCCACAGCTGCCCTAGTGTCAATGCAGCGTGACCTGTGCCACATATAGCGTGATCTGTGCCCAATGCAGCGTGACCTGTGCCCCATACAGCGTGACCTGTGCCCCATACAGCATGACCTGTGCCCAATGCAGCGTGACCTGTGCCCAATGCAGCATGACTTATGCCCAATGCAGCGTGACCTGTGCCCAATGCAGCGTGACCTGTGCCCAATGCAGTGTTACTTGTGCCCCATACAGCATGACCTGTGCCCAATGCAGCGTGACCTGTGCCCCATACAACGTGACCTGTGCCCAATGCAGCGTGACCTGTGCCCCATGACGCCACATGTCCCGCATTGGATTGGCGTTCTGTCTATCAAAGGCATCGTGCCAAGAGGTGGAGCTATGTGACGTGAGCCCTGGGAACACTGGAAGTTCTAATGAAAGCTATTACATCGGGCAATTCAGCTCTCTGCTGATCCGGGTGGCTTGCCTCTTCCTCTGCACAGATGAGGCTGTATGGGGCACAGGCAGACCAGGCTGTATTGGGCACAGGCAACGCAGTATTGGGCACAAGTCACAGCTTGTCTCTTCCTCTCCTCTCGCTTCCCCTGGCTGGGAGACTGTGCCAACGGTGCTCTCATCCTCACTGGGCCCCACTTGGCTGCGGGCCCCATAGCGCCTGCATGGGTCGCTATGGTGGTAGTTACGCCCCTGTGCTGATGAGAAAAAGTATTTAGCATTTTATATTTACTAAAATGATTGCATTTCCATGTTCTGTGTACTGTTGGAGACCAGATATAGTGAATGCAGGGTCCTGGGTTTAGTATCACTTTATGCGAATGTGCTGTCTATTGCTTTATAAATCAGGATCTGACGTAAAGTTTACTTATCAAAATACGGCATTTTCTGTCTGGTAATCCATATTACAATGCTAGGTTCAGCCTTTATCAAAAATGGCTTTGTCGACACAGAGATTATAGCCTTGAGCTCCAATCCCATTAACGCTTTTGTTTTGCTACAGCTTCAGAGTTTTAAATCAAATCTAAAAAAAAAAAAAAAAAAAATCCTTCTATTAATGCAAATTATATCAACACATCAACCCTATTCTAATGGAGCAGAAGATGAAATAACGGCTCCATTATCTGTGTATGACTGATAAAAGCACTTTTACTGACTAAACTGGGCAATAGTTAAGGATTTATTATTATCAAAGCATGTGTTTAGAAAGATTTGTTCAACCATTTTTAACACGGTGCCATAGAAACAGTAATTCATTGAATATATGTTTTTAAAAAAAAGAAAGAAAAGAAAACACCATATTAACCTTAACAACTCGGAAGATTTTACCCCCTTCATGACCAGAGCATTTTGTGTTACTGTATACAGCACTGAGCTCATTTAACTGGCAATTGTGCGGTCATGCAACACTGTACACAAATGACATTTATGCAATATTTTTTTCACACAAATAGACCAAATACTTTTTTTATTTTCTGCTATAGAACATATCCAATAAAAAATTTAAAAAAATCAAATTTCTTCATAAATTTAGCCCAAATGTATTCTTCTTCGTGTCCCAATAAGTGTATATTATTTGGTTTGTGTGAGTTATAGCGTCTGGTATAGATACTGGAAATTTTTTTTTTATATACTAGCAATGGTGGTGATCAGCGACAGCGACTTATAGTGGGACTGTGATAGTGTGGTGGGAAATCTGACACTAGCTGGGGGGGGGGGGGGGGCGGGGTACACCAACTGACTGACACTGACATCAGTAGTGACACCAGGGATCAGTGCTAATACTATACACTATCACTGTACTAAAGACACTGGCTGGGAAGGGGTTAACATCTAGGGGCGATCAAGGGGTTAAATATGTGCCAATCTATGTGTAATGTGTAAGTTATATGGTGCTTTTATTTTTGAATATTTGAATCGTGGGCAGAATCTACGCAATTCTGTCTGCAATTCAGAATTGCGGCAAAACGCGGGACGCGTTTGCGATGCCATTATTTCTCAATGACACAAACACGGTGTGATTTTGTCGCACTTTTTGCGGCAAAATTGCACAAAGAAAATCATGGGACGTGTGTTGCCCAAAAGAAGTTCCAGAACTTTCTAGGGTTCCGGAGTTGGCCTGATTTTGCTGCAATTTGTCACGTTTAGGGTGCCATTGGAAAATAATGACATCTCAAACATGTCTCACGTTTTGCTGTGGTTCTGAACTGTGGCCAAAATCGCTGCCATTCTGCCCATGATTCAAATCGCCCAGGTATAAATGGAGGCTTGCTAAGTGATCTTGCTGTTTTTTTCCCTGCTTTGAGGGAATAAAAAAAAAAACAGCAAGATTGCCTGTCATTGTTTGCAACTCTGTATTGTTTACAACACAGAGCTCCCTTTGCCTGATAGACGAGTCGTTCAATGGGTGCCAGGGGTCAATTGGCCAGCACCCACTGATCGGCTTGTGCTGTGACTGATCACAGTACAGCCGGGAACGTGGGGGGGGGGGCTTGCGTGCACCACCTACCCTTGAGTGCATCAGGTGCCAAGCAGCGGGCAGGTTAGTGGACTGGCAGATGCGGATACATGTCAACAGGTGCAGGACAGCAGACAGCAACCAAGTTGCTGAGCAGGCGGGGTCTCGGACGGTAATGGCCAAGCAGCAGAGGTACAGAATCGGATGCAGAGAAGAGTCAGGGCTAAGCCAGGGTCGGTATCAGGCGAGCAGAGAAGGCACCAGAATGGTAGGCAAAAGACTCAGGTCACAAGCCGGGTCAGCAATAAGGTATCAGGAAGGAGCAGAGTCAAACAGGCTGGGTATACACAGGAACAAGCAAAGGATCAAGTCACAGATGGTAGAAGCTGACGACCACTCAGCAATCTTCTGGTCTATGGAGCCAGAGATACGTTAGGCTGGCCATACATGGTCGAATTTCGAAAGAATTTTCTTTTGAAAATCAGAAATTTTGTGCGAATTTATGATCTGATGGTGCCAACATTGATTTAGAGATTCATCCAACCAAGCCTTCAATTTCACCTCATGTTGCTACATAAAAGAATTTTCGTGGCTGGGAATCTTCTTTTCTTTCTGGGAATTTTCTTTTCTTGCACATGCGCATTTCTTTTTCGATTACATTTCTCGCACGATTCTCCCATCATTGATTAGAAAATCGTTAATTTTTCAAAAATTTCCAACATGCCCAATTACTCAAATTCGATGGCCGCATGAAAAATCGGCCGTTGCTGCAGCCCATTAATAGTGCAAAATTCGAACTAAAATTCTTAGATAAGATTTTCGAGAGAAAATTCTTTCGAAATTCAACCCATGTATGGCCTGCCTTAGCGAGTCAAGAATGTCTAGTTGTCACTCGCAAATTCTTATGCTCATGTGTGCGAGTAATGGAATCTCTAGTTGTCACTTGAGAATTCTTATTAGCGAGTGCACATCTTTGCAGACAATTCCCCTGACACATTAGCTAAATATTTGTGTTGGGAGGGAGCTTAGAGGGAGATAAGCAGAGAGCTTGTCTATTCAGAATACAGCTCTGCGTGTTCCTTAATTCCTCTGCCTATGTGGAGGGGGGGGTGTCCCTTTCCTCCAATCAGCTCTCACCCTTCCCTATCTACTGCTGGCTGAAAAAGAAAGATTTTTAACAGGATCTGCACTTTTCAAAGGGTGTAGAAAGGGAAAGACAGCAGATATACATTTAAAACTTATGTAGGGAGATTTGTTTCATCTCTGTGTATCATCTGAGGCTGTACACTTCACTGGGTATATGTGAGGATTTACATCCACTTTATTAATAATAGTAATACATTATTTTCATTTTATCATATCATTTATTCCATTTGTTAAAGAGGGCATTCACATCTGCAAATGCACCCTGTCTCTGATTGGATGCAAGAATCCCAGCAGGGGTTCCCAAGATTAGCTGTGAGAGGCAGCCCCATTGAAAGCAATGGGAGGCTGCCAGCTCTCGCAGCGAATCTAGGTCACTTGCATGTAATTTCTCATGCAGGGATCATATGCGAGTGACTTTTATCTCAAAAAGTAAAAAAAAAAATGTTTACTGCAGCTGCTTAAAGTGGAGGTCCGCCCACCACTGCAAAAATTAAAAGCCAGCAGCTACACATACTGTAGCTACTGACTTTTAATAATCGGACACTTACCTGTCCTGCAGTCTAGAGATGTTTCCATCAGCTGTCGAGTGCTGCCGCCGCCATTGCCGGTAAGGGAATCTGGTAGTGAAGCATTACGGCTTCATGCTGGGTCTCTACTGCGCATACGCGAGGCACTGGCTGCCCTCTCCTACTGGCCCGGCGGTGGGGGAAGGAGGAGGGAGCCGAGCGGTTACGTCAACGGCCGTGGCTGAGACTCCCGGAAATGAGGACAGGATACCTGTCAAAGACAGGTATTTTGCTCCCCCCCCCGTAAGGTGCCAAGTACGGCACCGGAGGGCGGAAGGAGACAATTGAGCGGAAGTTCCACTTTTGGATGGAACTCTGCTTTAAGCACTTCAATACAAGAATTTTCACCCGACTTGCTCAGGACAATTTTAAGCTTTCAGTGCTGTTGCACTTTGAATGACAATTGCACGGTCATGCAACACTGTACCCATATGAAATTATTATCATTCTTTTTCACACAGATAAAGCTTTCTTTTGGTGATATTCAATCACCACTTGTTTTTTTATTTTTTGCTAAATAAACATTTCTGTTATACAATTGTGTAAATAAATAATCTTTATTCTATCTCATTTGTTGAGGCCAAAAAATGCCAGGACAGCACAAATATCCCCCAAATTACCCCTTTTTGGAAAGTAGACTGCCCAAGTAAGAGGCATTGTGAGTTTTTTGAAGTTTACATTTTTTGTCATAATTTTTTGGAAAATTAAGAAATATAAAAAAAAAATTGTTTATGTACTGTCACCTGTGCAGTACAGCGTCATCATATGTTGTGGTGATCAGGAATACTGACTGGTGACGATATGTAAAAAAAATAAATAAATAAATAAAAAAATAAATAAAAAATATTTTTTTTTCTTTTAACGATTTTTGCCACAGCTAATCACATGGTACAGATGGGCCGTGATTGGCCCTGTCTGTACCATGTGATCACTGTGGCCAATCACAGCTAGCAACACGATTTTACACAATGAATGGCATGAAGGTATGTTATCCAATATCTACAACTGTCAAACACACGAATATCTTCTAAACAGTGCACGTTTAGGAGATATTCATTTTATCTACAGGTAAGCTTAATAAGCTTACCTGTAGCTAAAAGTCCCAAAATAGAGTTTACTACTGGTTTAAGCTGTAAAATATAAAATGTTTGTTTATGAGTTTACATACCTCCCAAATTTTTGAGATGGGACTGAGGGACACCTATCAGCAAAAGTATGCAGGCATAGGACACACCCCTTGCCACGCCCCCTTAAAGGAGAATTGTGCAAAAAAACAAGATTGGTTAAACCCACAAGTGCTTTTTTTACCACTACTATTTCTTTATATTGGCTTTTGGAATTTACAAATACAGCAATTTAGAAATCAGATGAAAGGTTTAGCGCTGGAAAACACTTTTTGATAGATAAAAAGTGCATTTTATACACAACTATGTATATCAGACCGAAATGAGGGACAAATGAGGAGAAATTAGGGACAGAGAGACATTGCTCCAAATCAGGGACAGTCGACTTGACACGTGTCAAGTCACATGACAGGTCAAAATCCATGTATTTCAATGGTCCCAGTTCTAATTGGTGCGAATCAAGTCGCAGAGACTCCAAAAAAGGCTTTTGCACTACTTTGTTCTGACTTTGGTGCGACTTGTTCTCCATAGAAAGTAATGCAATTAGCAATAACGCTGCATGTACATGTATGTCACCGTGACTTTGTTGCAACTTTGATGGAAGTCTGTGGAAGCACATGATCTCATGACCTCCCAAAGACATCACTTCCTATATGTACATGAGTGTGGAAGACAGTAGGAAGCATGCCCAGGCCTAGAAAGAAGAAGCGACAAGTTCATTAAAATGAAGAAATCATTTGGCTTGTCAGACAACGTCCAGCAATATATGACCTCAGAGATCCATTTTACAGAGATCATGTAAAGAAGGAGAGAACATGGTTGGAAGTGGCTCGCATCTATTATGAAACCTGGGACTCTTTATCAACTACAGAACGGTCAGCAAAAAGTAAGTGGTTGATATATGCTGCTTGGCACTTTGCAGCTTGCACCTATTTATTCCTATAGCGTGGGCAGGACCAAAGCAGCTTGTAGACGAGGACATGGGGTGAGTTGCCGGAAATCGGTGAATAGTAATAATGTGCAGTAACCTCTAGCAACCAATGGGTATGTGGTAATAATGTGCACTGTGTTCTCCTGGTGGGACTGCTTCCCCTGCTGGAAGATCACAATGATTTTGCAAGAAGGAATCCCCTGTCAACACCAGTGTTGCCAACCTACCAGATTGAAATTTACTGACACAGCACCCCAACATCCTCCTCGATGATGCTCTCAGCCGAGTGGTGCGCATGCGCAATAGAATCTTCTGGGCTGGTCCAGATGACATCACGTCGGCAGCGCTGATTGTTGACTACGGACGGGACGTGCATTTAAATAGGACTGCGTCCTACACTGTGGACTAGCTGACACCACAGACAGTTGGACCGGAACGCTCCACTCACACTGCCCAGGTACAAGTCGCCTATCTGCAGGAACTAATCTTATACATATTTGGGCCACTTTATCTTTCTTTTGATCATTAATATCTTACTACCCCCTGGTCTTTATTCTTATTGGTGTATATTCTTATACTCCAGGTAGACTATATCCTATTCCAGATACATATTGGTGAGTGTTGCTGGATGATCCATATCTACTGCCTAGGCTTCTTCTGAATCCCTCTTCATTCATGGATATATGCTAACCAGCAATATCCTTAGGCGTAGACTTTACCCCTATACTACACAGTATATATAAATTACTTCAAACAACCCATCGTTTCGGTGAGTGTTTGATTATGGGTGACCCCCTTAGACCATTACCATTGTCCACTATTAAACTTCTTTTATATATATCCTTCCTTAGACAATGTAAATGCATATAGATATTCTGGACCATACATCACGTATGTTGCCCAACCCCCGTTCCACCATCTTTTCTACTACTGTGTGTGTGCATCTACACACTATTTTAATCCATAGTATTATAGTAAGTATTTGACATTTTCTTTCCTTCCCCATTCCTTCCCTGTTGTTCCACCCTCACTCTCCTTTTCTCCCCTCCCCTCCCTTCTTTTCCTCCCTTCCCTTCCTTCCCCCTCTCCCCTTCCCCCCCTCCCCCCCTTTCCTTCTCCTTTTCCAATTCGTTCCTGCCCCTCCCCCTCCTTTTTCCATCCCTGCCCCCCCTTTCCCTCTCCTTCCTCCCCCCATCTCCCCCCCCCACATTCCTTCAGCCCCATACCCCCTCCATCCTCCTCCCCCCCCCCTCCTATTTTGGCCCAACAGAAGTTATCTGTTGTTGAATTGCTGTCCAGCCACGTCCTTGGATATCTACTTACTCTGGATAAGCTATCCCTATATCCGAGGTCTTATATGTAGAGGTGGTTTTGTATAGCAACAACTACATGAAATATTTTCTGTACAAAAATTGTTTGTGGTTTTTTATTAATTATGGCTTCATTATGTCTTTTCAATAAACTATTTTTGTAAGATAATTGGTGTTACTGTGCCTACAAAGTCTACAAGTCCCCTTCCCTTCTTTTACCAAAATTTACTGTCACCGCCAAATTTTTACTGCCAATTTCAAAAGTTACAAAATTACAGTTTTAAGTGCGAATTTCAGTATTTAGGCTACAAACAAGTACAATATGCAATTAGCAATGTGATCTAAGGTAGATATTAAGGCAAAAACTATACAGTATTTCTTATTTTATTTTCCTTGTCAAAAGAAGTTTATTGAGTATACAATGTTATAAAGATACATAAAGTAAGTTTACAAGGATCTATAAAGTAAGCTCATTGTTTTACAGTAGGGTTTATATAGGTAAATATCATGAAATTTCAAATATTAAACATTGGGTTCACGTAAACCTAAATTAAAGATATATATATCATTTCCTTAGTTACTTTTGTAGGTATTTAAATGATTTATACCTATTATACATATTGTTTACAAGTAGAGTGTATATAGGTCAAATAAATTCTGATAATGAACTTTAATCGTAAGGTGGAAAAAGGAAAGAGAAAGAAGAAAAAGGGTTGAAAGGTAGAGGTATGGTCCACAAGGTTGTCCCGCTCGTCAGTTTATTATTCTTTTTAGTTCTCTTTGAAGCCTTAGAATGGGTGTCTCTGTAAGTCATTTAATCTGTTACCATGGCAACAGGACAGAGTCATTGAAGTTTGACAGGAACTGTTGTTTTATCCAAGGATGCCAAAGTTTTTCAAATTTTGGAATTTGATTTTGATCGATGGCTACCATCTTAGCATGGGACATTGTATAATTCATTCTGTGAATTGTTTCTGCTAGTACCAATGTAGGAGATTTCCATGCCTTGGCCACTGTTTGTTTTGCAGCCGTTATTAGTTGGATCATAAGTTTGAATTGAGAGAGTGTTAACCATTCCGGTTTTAGATTAAGTAAAGTTATATATGGATCTGGTTGTATTATTTTTTTAAATATTTTAGATGCAATCACGAAGACTTCCTTCCAGAAGGTTTGGATTACTGGGCATGTCCACCATATGTGTAAATATGTGCCTATTTCTGGGCATCCTCGAAAACAAAGAGCTGAGGTATTAGGTGAATATTTTGCCACTCTAGCGGGTACAAGGTACCAGCGAGTTAGCACTTTATAATTTGTCTCCAGTGCTAAGATGTTGGGTGAAGATGACTTAGATGTGAGCCATATGTTAGACCAGTCCGTGTCTTCTAAAGTTCGTCCCAGGTCCTCCTCCCACCTCTGAACGTAAGAGGGTCTATTAAGATTTGCTACTCCATATAATTGATTATAAAGTGATGAAATTGTACCTTTAGCAAATGGATCTTTTGTACAGATTGATTCAAAAATGAATAATTGGGATAATGGTGTATCCCCCTTTAGGAATGGTGTATAGAAATTTTTGATTTGGAGATATCTAAATATCTCAGAGTTTGGTAGATCATATTTTTCTCTAAGCGATGGGAATGAAAGGAATGATTTAGATGCTATGAAGTCATTTAGTGTCTGAATGCCTGATGTTGTCCAAGCTTTAAAAGAGTTTGGGTAGATCCATGCCGGATAAAAGGCCGGATTTCTGATAAAAGAGAGGAGAGGATTGTGTGGAGATTGTAACTGATATTTGGTTTTTAGTTTATCCCAGAGAGATAAGAAGTGTTTAGTTATGGGATTATGAATTTTAAAGCGATCTTTAGGCTCAAGCCATAATAAATTTGATATTAATAGAGGGTCATTTTCTGAAGCCTCTATAAATACCCATAATGGGATTTCCTGTTTTGCATGGTATTTGGACAGACTGGCCAAATGTGCTGCTCTGTAGTAGTTAGTAAAATTAGGGTATCCCAGGCCTCCTTTATTTTTGGGAAGATGTAGTGTGTGTATAGGTATACGTGGTTTAGAAAGAGCCCCATATAAACGAAGTTGCTCTTTTTTGTACTATTCTCAAAAAATAGGAAGGAATTGGAATAGGGAGGACTCTGAATAGATAAAGCAATTTGGGTAGAATAGTCATTTTGATTGCATTAATCTTCCCTATCCAGGATAAAGGAAGTTGCGACCATTGTTTTATTAGATTTGTGATCTGTCTTAATACAGGAGGATAATTGGTTGAGAATAAGTCAGAATGAGATGCTGTTAAATGAATTCCAAGATATGGGATTGATTTTTCTGCCCATGTGAATGGGAGTGCAGCCCTAGCTGGGATCACAAATTTCAGTTTGTGAGTGAAATATTAAGCACTAGGCATTTCTTAGGATTAATCATAAGGCCGGATAGGGCTGCAAATCCATCAAGAGCTGGTATTAAGTTAGGACCAGAGACCTGTGGTGATTCTTATTTTATTTTCAATATAGTAAGAAGCTCAGGAACAGAACTCTCACAGTGACACTGACAGCAGTGTGTAGCAGCACAGATGATCATGATACCTCACCGACACGACATGTCCCCTCCTGAGTCAGTGACATGTGGTTCCTTCAGTCCACTACAGTCCAAACAGCACTGACAGTACCGCTCCCGGCTTGCCTTGCTCCCGTCCCACAGACCCACACACGAGACTCCGGTTGCTCCACTCGGCTCCCTTGCACTATGACATCACGACACACTCGGGCACCATCTCCGCCTGACCCACCCCTGCTGGCACCAACTGAACACACTGTAGCAGGCACTGGTCTCTGTCGGCTCCAGACCAGAGCTGCACATCCAAGCCATGTTTTTTTACTGGCAACCTTTTCTTGTCACTGGCATTTACTGGCAGGAGAAAAGTGCCCATTTTTTACTGGCTGCCAGTAAAAATACTGGCGGTTGGCAACACTGGTCAACACTGTTTGTGTTTATGAGGGAATCTAGCTTGTTTCTTTCCTGCAACCTGTGGCTGCAGTAAAGAAAATCGCTCCGTCTGTGTGTGTGGGGGGGGGCCCTCAAATAATATTTGCCCAGGGTCCAAACAATATTAAAGATGGCCCTGACCACATCCTTCAGCACATCAGATTATTCTGCAGGTGTCATGGATAATATAGCTTGTGGCTGTTTTCCCACCATCAACTAATTATGCAACCTAACAAATGAATGACCTATGGCTAGGTAAAGAAACATTTTTTGAACTTGGTATTGTCTTTATGTTTTGCAGTGCACTCGTTACAAACACGATGGAGAAGTCTCAAATGCCCTGTATACACGGTCGGACATTGATCGGACATTCCGATAACAAAATCCATGGATTTTTTCAGACGGATGTTGGCTCAAACTTGTTTTGCATACACCACGTACAACGATACTATAAAAGGCCAGTTCAGAACCAAGTGCGGCACCCTTTGGGCTCCTTTTGCTAATCTCGTGTTAGTAAAAATTGGTGAGAGACGATTCGCGCTTTTTCAGACTCGTGGTTTTCAGATTGTTTTCTGCTGTTCAGTTTGTGCTTGTGGGTTTGTATCTGGTCTGCAGTGCGTGCAGCGAGTACAATTGACTTGTCGTTGTGTTCGTTCATTACTGATTTTCAGGTCACTCTTCACAGGCCTTGCTGTTCTTCAGTGCGTTCTTTTACTTCGTTCTGAGCAGCTGACCGTTTTCTAGCCATATTGCATATACGTACTCCTCGTAGAGTTTGTGCTGTGCGGGGGCTTGGTGTTCGGGTCCTTACCTTGACACAAGTCCAGTCCATGAACAGGGTGGGGAGGAGTTCATGGACCAAGAATTGGTTGCTCCAGCGTGACCAATTCGGTCACATGCCTTTGCTCCGTGAGATCCGTGAGAATAATCCTGACGATTTCAGGAACTTTCTCCGGATGACGGACCCCGTATTTCACCGTTTGTTGGCTTTGCTGACCCCCTATATCAGCAGGCAGGATACCTGCATGAGGCAAGCCTTCACTCCGGAGCAGAGGCTAGTCGCCACATTGCGGTACTTGGCAACGGGGAGAAGCCTGCAAGACCTTAAGTTCTCGACAGGCATCTCCCCCCAGGCTCTGGGGATCATTATCCCGGAGACCTGTTCTGCCATCATCCAGGTCCTGCAGAAGGAGTATATGAAGGTAAGATTTGTATCCTTTTAATATCAAATTTTATTGTATTTAATATTTGATAATATATTGTATTTCTTTCCTCATTCCCTAATTACCATGATTGTAATATGCTGTGAATGTCCCCTTTGTCCTCATGCATGCTGGATTTTTAGGTAATTATTTATTCTTCATACATATTTGCCTTCACTTAGCTCCCCAGCATGCTCTCCTGGGCCTATATTCACCTCGTGTAGTCACTTAACAATGTATTTTGTCAGCTCCATAGTAGTGCTTTACCCTAAATACCCCCTAAAATGTGTAAAAATGTGATTTGTGCTTTCAATTCAGGCAGAGTGCCAGAGGCTTTTTTTTGGTGTCCCAAAATCATTTGGAACCCTCCCTCCCCCCAACTGCTAACTCAGCTTATACCAATCCTCTATCTGCTGACTTTGCCAAACCCATACACACTATACCCACCTCTTTTGTGGTCATATTTATGAATGAATTCACCAAAGCATGTAGTGCAAGGGCCTGCCTGAATACTTTCAAATGGTACTATTTAAAGTTTTTGTATCCTATTATTATCTTGATAGGTAATAGCAGAATTTAAAAATGTGCTAAAATGTGTACAGTGTGTATTTATCTCTTTGTATTATGACACTTCTTACCTGTCCAGTGGGCTGCCAATAGTGTAAAGTAAGGAGGGGCTGGCCAAAGTAAGACACATTATTTAGGTATTCATGTCTCAATGAAGTGGAGAGGGTTACCTATCCAAAACATCTACCCCCCCTCATAAAATTTTACAAATGGCCCATGGGGGGGGAGGAGGAATCTGATAGGTGGACCTTATACCTTGGTCTTTAAATACTCCCTAAAATAAATGTTATACTGATGTTGGCCAAGAATGTTTGTGTCTAATCTGCTTTCCATGTTTATGTGCAAAATGATTAATTTATTTTTCTTGTTTGACTCCACAGTTTCCTTCCAACCCACAGGAATGGCAGACTGTGGCCTCCCACTTTTCCCAGCGGTGGGACTTTCCTAACTGCGGAGGGGCAATTGATGGGAAACACGTCCACATCATCCCACCACCCAACTCGGGGTCATACTATTACAACTACAAGGGGTTCAATAGTATTGTGATGTTGGCAGTGGTGTCAGCTACTTATGAGTTCCTGTATGTGGACGTGGGGAAGAATGGCCGGATGTCCGATGGTGGAGTCATCACCCAGACGGAGTTCTACAGGCGTTTGCGCTGGGGGACCATCTTATGCGGCCATTCCCTATGAGGACCCTCACCCCGGACCAGGGAGTTTTTAATTGCCGGCTGGCCAGAGCCAGAAGAGTGGTGGAGAATACGTTTGGAATCATGGCCAGCCGGTTCTGCCTATTTCTTACACCCATACACATGGCAGAGTATAAACTGAATCATATCATCCTGGCGTCCTGTGTTTTTCACAGCTTTTTAAGGAGAAATTCTGCCAACTATGCTGCCTCAGTTGGGCCTGAATCCGGAATTCATGTAAATGAACCAACCCTGACGGCGCTTGAAAGTGGCCGTCCTGGCTTGCCCCCCCTGAGTGCCCGCAAGGTCCGTCTTAGATACCTTGATTACTTTGCAGGTGGGGGGCCATCAATATGCCAGACAATGTCTGATACATTTTTAAAATAAAAAAATCATTTTAACTACTAAAATCTTTGGTGACATTTACTGCTTGTGTTTCTTTTAGCTGACCCTGACAGAAATGTGGGGAGTGCTGAAAATGGCGTAATTGTGTAACATTATAAAGCACTGTTGGGTGTTATTTACTAAAGGCAAAGACACTTTGCACTACAAGTGCACTTGAGCCTGCACTGAAACTGCACTTGTACTGCAAAGTGGATTTGCCCTCAGGAAATAACCCCCATTGTCACTGAAAACACCAATTTTATCACAGCAAAATTTTTGGAGCATTGAAACAATAATCCACACATTCTTGAGTATCAATCTTTTTAATACCAGCACAATCACATGTGCATTTCTAAAAGGTTTTTTAAAACAAACCAACATGTTTGTTGTATAACAATTTTTTGGGTCACATTAATAAAAGTAGAAATGTCCATTTAAGATAAAACAGGCATGTTTCAAACAAACAAGAAATACACAAATCTGGAACTTACAAAGTTCAACTTTTGTAGAAATTGAAGGCAATATCAGACATGAGTATTTATAAACTGTGTGTGATATTGTGTTCAGATGGGGTGAAGTCACCCATGGAAAAGCCACATTTTGAAGATGCACACATATTGAGGAAGGGGTTGCGCCCCCAAAATGCCTACATTGATCTCCTGTGATGGCAGATAGCACATGTTGACACACTGTGTGCATCTTCAAAATTTGGCTTTTCTATAAAATGTCAAAAAATTTTAACAATTTTTAGATTCAAAATACCACAAAAAAGGAAGGGATTTGGAGGTGTTTTAAACTCTCCCTATAACATCAATGATGTTCGTCATTTTGTTTTTAACATCATTGATGTTTTTCTGGATGTTTTCCAAGTCCCTATTACACCCCATGATCTCCCCGATCAGGATCTGTGCACTTTCACTGGTGAAATGACTTGGATCCACAACATCACGATCACCTAAAAATATAGAAACAAAAACATAACATGTATTATAAATATGTCGGCATCCATCTCTTACCTGAAGCTGTGGTCGCAGACACTCACCTGTTGTGGTGACAATTTCTACCACGTCTCCCTCGTTCTCCTGTTGGCTTTGGGGGATTTCACCTTCTTCCTGAGGTGGGGGGTCTGTTGTCTCCTTGGATGAGTGGTGTCCTCTGAGTCTTTTCTCCCCTATGTAAAAAAAAATAGGTATACTTAACACACAGATATTTGATGGCAGAAATGGGAATATGAAACATTGCTTGGAAGTGGGGTACAATTGTCTGTTTTGGCAGAGCTGCAAGATGAAGAAATATTTTTTGCCTTTGTCAAGCTTGAATACTTACCTGTTTTGTACGAGCTTCACAGATGGAGTCACCTCCATAGTATACACTGGAGCACCTGTGTGGGCCCCCTAATAAGAAGGGTGTTCTTGTTTCCCACACTAGTGCTCCAGCGTCCAGATGTGTAAACTGCTGCTGAGTGTCCTTTCCTTACACAGAATCTAGTTTGCATTACATTCTAGTTACAAACCCATCTAGACTCCAAAATTATTTTAAGAGAAGTAGGCTAGCAAAAATGTATTCAAAGGCATATAGCCAAAACAATGGTGTTTTTTATGCCGAACGAACAATGTTTCATACGAACGAACAATGTGCCCATGAACTTGAAAGTTGCCATTTTAAACTGTACAACAGTAAAGAAAAGCACATGGAGCAGCATGAACGTAAAAAAAATAAAGAATAGGAACACAGGACAACTATTTACTTTTTTGCAGCACTCTCCTGATCCTTCTGTACTGCTTGTACTCCCTTAATTTGAGGTCTGACCACCGCTTCCTGAGCTGATCCTTGGATCGTTGTACCCCAAAATTCTTCTGCAGACTTTTGACCACTTTCGCCATGATCTTGGCCTTTCTGACATTGGGGTTGGGGTAAGGTCCATACTTCCTGTCATAGTCGGCCCTCTTCATTATGTCGACCATCTCCAACATCTCTCCAAAGGACATATTTGAGGCCTTAAATCGTCTCTTCCAGGATCGGGATGTTTCAGGCTTCGGGCTTTCCTCCTCCTCCTCCTCGTTGCTGTAATTAGCACGCACCTGCTGTGTCTCCGCCATGTGCTCTTCCCCCACTGCGCCGAACGAGAAGGGGTGGGGAATGGACTAGAAAGAACGTCAGGGGCATGCGGAGTTTCACGCATGAGCAGTGTATATAAAGCGTAACACGTGTGCATAGTACGTACGATCTGTGAGCGGAGGAAGGAGTATCGGAGGCGCCGATCGTAATAACGAAGGTAAGATTTAAACTTGGGCCTATACTGCTTCTAGATTGAGGCCTATATTGTGACAAGATTAGGAGAGTTTCGCCTGACATTAGGGTTTGTCTTGTGTATTGCAGATAAAATGGATGGCTTCAATGACCACAATTTCCTCCCCCTGTTCATAGACAAATACAGGGAGCTGCCATGTCTGTGGCAGGTGAAACACCCCCAATACAACAATAAACAAAAGAGGCAGGCAGCGCTGGAGAAACTGCTGAAGTTGGTGAAGCCGGTGGTCCCCACAGCAACCATCCCCTATTTAAAAGCCAAAATTGGTGGCCTGAGGAGCACTTATCTTAGGGAGTGCAAGAAGGTCACGGATTCCCAGAGATCCGGAGCTGCAGCAGATGACGTTTATGTCCTCAGGCTGTGGTACTATGAGAGACTGCGATTTCTGTCAGACCAGATTGGAGTCAGGGAATCCCTCTCAACCCTTACTTCTACTTTTCCTTCCACCCTATCTTCCACCCCAGCTGAGGCTTCCGATGTCCAACCTGGGACTTCCAGCCAGGAAGAAGTGGAGGAGCCCAGCTTTAGCCAGGTATAGCATTGTTCTACAGATTTCTGGTCAATAAATAAATGATGTTTACTAGATGTTATTATTGATCACTAATTGCTAATTTCATAAAGTGTTTTACATATCAATAGACAGTAGAGGGCAAAAATAATTGGGACAAGAATGAAAAATGCTGGGCTCAGAATGATAGTCTGTTATATTTGTTAACTTTCAATTTGCAACAGTCATGAGGTGAAAATTGTGTGTGATTGATGAAGAAAAAACTAAAACTATGTCCCTTTTTCATACACAGGAAGACCTCAGCCAGGAGGAGGCTGTGGAATGTGGCAGCCAGGAGGAGGCGGGGGTTAGTGGCAGCCAGGAGGAGGCGGAGCTAAGTGGCAGCCAGAAGAAAGCCGGGCCCAGTAGGAGCCTGACCGAATTTCAGGTCCCTCCCCTCCGCCTTCCAACCAAAAGACCCAGGAAGGGGAGTAACATGCAGGATTCAGCACTCAGGCTGATTCAGGAGGCTTCTGCGTCCCTTAGAGCCTTCCCCACTCCTGAAGAGGCCTTTGCCTCCATGGCTGCCACAAAACTGCAGGGCATGCAGGAGGGTCAACGCCTCATGTGTGAAGACCTTCTTTACAAAACACTAACTAAGGGAGTGAGGGGCGAAATCACACACAAAACCCACCTGTGTGAGTTGGACCATCCTCCTGCCACAACTCCACCACCAGAGCCACAGTGTGGAAGGAAGACCAGAGAGTGATGACCTGGGTTCAGTCTGGTCTGACAAAAGATGCAGCCTCTTGTATGACCACAGCCTGGGGACACAGATGTCATCTGCTGCTGTTTATGATCTCTTGGAATTCTGGACCAGACTGCACTCCCTTAGAAATGGACTCCTCAGGCCACCAATTTTTCATTAAAATAATTGATGTGTGCCCTGGGGGCCAAAGGCTTTGCCAATTTCTGCTGTTTCTCCAGCGTTCCTCCCTCTTTGTTTGGTTCTGAGCCCTTAATAAAGGATTTTTTATTTCAATCATACTCACCTATGTGTGTTTTCCTTCAAAAAGGACAGCTTGTTTGTGAGGAAGCAGGTACATTTCAAAAATACAATGTGAAATTAACAAGAGACACCAACACCAAGCAACCTCCTTGAGATTAAATAATACAAGATAATAATGGTGTTGTGGTAACTTGACACACAAAACACACCCAAAAATATTCTGGAGTTTAAAAAAAATAAAAAAAGATCAGGCTTGAAAAAAATACTAACTAAAAAAATAAAAACAAATAAAAAATTTGAATCAGATGTGACAAATACAAATATTATATTGATGAAATCACGATCAATAATAAAGAAAGAAGTTTGTGAGAACTCTGTGTGAATATCAGCAGCAAAACTACTTCATTCTTCTCGTATTATAAAGAAAAACAGAGTGCGCTGCATTAAACTATTTAAAACATTGCAGCCTGACAAAAATGCTATATCCGTTCCGAACGCTAATTTTACCAGACTGAGCTGTTCCGTCTCGGAATTTATTCTGAGCATGCGTGGCACTTTGTGCGTCGGAATTGGCCACACATGGTCGGAATTGACGCGATCGGGTTTTGTTGTCGGAAAATTTCATAGCCTGCTCTCAAACTTTGTGTGTTGGAAAATCCGATGGAGAAAGTCCGACGGAGCCCATACACGGTCGGAATTTCCCACAACACGCTTCGATCGCACATTTTTTGTCGGAAAGTCCGAACGTGTGTACGGGGCAAAAGACTGTTACAACTGGTACCTATGGAAACTGTGAGAAGGAAGGAGTGGTTCCAGCTCTAAAAGATTAGCTCCATATGGCCATGCCGGGAATCTCGAATTTTTAAAACAGGTGTTGGAAATGCGAGAGTAAGTTATCAGCAGGCATATTTGCAGTATATAAAATTGTATAATAATGCTTCCTTTAACAATTTGTTATTCGTATTTTAGAACCCAAGCCAGCTGGGAAGATAGCACACAGGATTTGCCACCTGAAGATGAGTCAGAGGAGGCTGCGGAGGAGGAGGAGGAAGAAGAATTCCAAGACACTGTTGACCAGGAACAGTTTGTAGATGAAAGATTAAATCTTACATGTGGTCAGTAAGATGTCCACTAGCATGGCCGAAAACCAGTGTGAAGACACAGCATTTCTCGCTGCAATTTTAGGCATATGTAAACAGATCCCCCCCCCCCCCCCCCCGAGAGAAAAAATATGCACTCAGGATGGCTTTGATGTCAACTGCTCAATGCCTTGTGGGTGAAGAGCCAACAACATCCTCAACATGTATGCAACCCCCCCCCCTTTCCAAGTACACAGTATGCCCCACCAATAAACCGCCCATACTGTGATGAGTATGGTAATATACTGAATCCCTCAAGGCCACCCATACATATCAGCAATTGTAATTTTTTTTGGTGTTGTTTTGATACCTGTTAATTTATGTTTATTTGTTGTGGTTGCCAAAAAAACAACCAAAAAATGGTGTAGTTCACCGAAAAACAACTTTATTTTTTGTGCACTCTTATGCCCTGTACACACGGTCGGACATTGATCGGACATTCTGACAACAAAATCCATGGATTTTTTCCGACGGATGTTGGCTCAAACTTGTCTTGCATACACACGGTCACACAAAGTTGTCGGAAAATCTGATCGTTCTGAATGCGGTGACGTAAAACACGTACGTCGGGACTATAAATGGGGCAGTAGCCAATAGCTTTCGTCTCCTAATTTATTCTGAGCATGCGTGGCACTTTGTGCGTCGGATTTGTGTACACACGATCGGAATTTCCGACAATGGATTTTGTTGTCGTAAAATTTTATAGCAAGCTCTCAAACTTTGTGTGTCGGAAATTCCATTGGAAAATGTGTGATGGAGCCTACACACGGTCGCAATTTCCGACAACAAGGTCCTATCACACAATTTCCATCGGAAAATCCGACCATTTATTAACAAATAAAAAATATTCAGGTTATATTTTGTGTTTTTCTTATTAAACCTTTTATAAGACCTGTTTATTCAGCATTTGAATGCAATTACACATAACAGACAAATAACCAAACATAAACCAAAATAACCAGACAAAATTGGTCGTTATAATGCTAAGCACACATGTTGCATGTCAGGCTGTTGGCAGTAAATCCGACCGTGTGTATGCTCCATCGGACAATTGTTGTCGGACTTTCCGCCAACAAATATTGGCTAGCATGTTTTCAAATTTTCTGCCAACAAATGTGTGTTGGCGGATTTTCCGATCGTGTGTACACAAGTCCATCAGACAAAAGTACAAACACGCATGCTCAGAAGCAATGACAAGCCAGAAGTGGTCGGTCTTGTAAACTAGCGTTCGTAATGGAGAATTAACATAATAATGAAGCTGCTTTCCTGGTGATACTGATGGAGTTATTGCAAACTAATCTTCAAAGGCTTTTTCTTTCTAGTGATATCAAGAATAATATTATTATGTTTTTTTTTTTGTTTTTTTTATTTGGGCAAGTTGGTGTCCCTTGTCAATTTTACATTGTATTTTTTAAAAATGTAACTGTCTACTCCCAAAATGTCATTTGAAGTAAAACACATAGCCAAGTATTATTCTACACAATGTTTTTTTTATGCATTAAAAAAAAAAATTTAAATTAGACATGCTATCTGCCAATAGAACTTAACCAAAAAGTGCATTCTATGCATCCAAAAATATAGAAAATATACCAAATCAAATCATTATTCAACCAAAAAAATAATGTCAAAGCAATAACTCCAAGGCCAATAATAAATAGCACTTTATATCTTCCGATTCCGCAAAATGGCTGGTTGACGAACGGCTGTTCAGAAACGAACTGGAAAGCACAAAATGAAAAGCGCAAA
This sequence comes from Aquarana catesbeiana, assembly GCF_042186555.1. Classification (NCBI taxonomy): domain Eukaryota; kingdom Metazoa; phylum Chordata; class Amphibia; order Anura; family Ranidae; genus Aquarana; species Aquarana catesbeiana. The sequence goes on along the minus strand of NC_133326.1, from coordinate 81,027,023 downwards.
CTGAAATCGCTAAATGAAAAACGCGAAAAGAAAAGCGCAAATCAACACTCACCAAACTTCTACTAACAGGAAATTAGCAGAAGGAGCCCAAAGATTGGTGCTAAAGAGCTGAAAAAACACGTAGTACGTCTAGTATGTCACTACGCTCGTAATTGTTGGCCAACATTTGTGTGACCGTGTGTATGCAAGACAAGTTTGAGCCAACACCCTTCGGACAAAATTCCACAGTTTTGTTGGCGGAAAGTCCAATCGTGTGTACGAGGTATAAGAGAAAACAAATGCAGCCACCACTTATTGGTAAGCTGCAATATATTACATTTTTGTTTTTGGGTTTAGATACACTTCAATAATATGTTACAACCAATAACTGTTTGAGCTGTTTTTTTATCGTTATGTTATTACACTATAACAGTAGAGCACATCAGTAAAGCTTGCTACTGTTAATTGTTTGTTTCTTCAGTGCGTCCAGCTGCATGCACATGGTGTGGTTTGTCTGAAAATCAATAACACACCCTCTTTTTCAACAGCACAATCCAAACAGTACAACACTGGATATGAGGTTGATTAATGATTATGTTATACAATGTTTATCTTCTTAGGTCACTGCTTACAGTTTTTTGGAATTCACATAGATACAGTAAAAGCTCAATGAAATCTACTTTACATGCAAAGACCTTTTTTTCTAAGTAAATTGTAACCATCTGCAAATAGTAATGTAAAACAAACCTTACGGTAAATGAACTGATACTACAGATCTCCTGGGCTGTAAGGAAATATTCTCTTATGGTTATTACAGTTTTCATTATTAACATTTATTGTGCTGATGTTGCCACCTTGTGGTCACAATGCTAACTACAGTTCTGCACCAAAGGCGATCAAGAACACCTGTTGTATTGACTTTAGATGGGGCAGGTGTGACCTTTGATATTAGTCTGTGACAGATATGGAATGCTGTGTTTCAGTTGTGAATAGAATGTTCTAAACTGTGAATACTTGCTTTTATTGTTGCTTTTGGCATACATTATAGTAATGTGCTTCTAGGTTTGCTTTTCTCCTGATCTAAAGCTGTGTACACTACTAGCCCTAGGTGTGTGTGACTGGGGTTACTGAACAGAAGAAATAAAAACTTGCTTCTGAGTTGCTTCAAGGCACCTTTCACACTTGTGCGATTTGGCCTGCGACTTTGGACTGCAAAGTACCTCATGATTTCCAATGAGTATCGACAACTTCAAAGTAGTCCCTGCACTACTTTGGTCCGACTTTGATGCAACTTGAGGTCCATAGACCTCAAGATTACACAGGCATTGGTTCAAGATCACAGAGCACAGTGTCACCCAGTGTCGCCTCCTCACACCTATTTAAAACTCTAATTGCCATACTACAGTGTCACAATCACATGCATTGCTCAGCAATCATAGGATTAGATTAGGTGGTGAGGAGACAACATATCAGCTCCTCACCACCTGTCAAACACACTCTGATCACTTTTCAGAGGAGCAACAGTGCCTGCTGCATTCGTCAGTGGCATTCTTAGCGCTCGTTCACACATAAAGTTGTGGGCGGGGGGTAACAAACCTGCGGTTGAGCCACAGTTTTATCACCCCCATTCCTACCCCCTTTAGCTGCTGAGGCAGCAGCCAAAGGTGTACTCATGCCGCAGCTGGAATGAACCCCCTGTTGCTTTTGGTGGGTGGTACCGCCTGCCAAACGTGACCCATTCATGTAAATGGGGCCACTCTGCAAGCGCCCGGCAACTGAATGCCTCCGGGTCCAAGAGATTAAAGCAGGTGGTGAGAAAGAAACACAACACTTCCTGCTGTAATCCTTTGTTTGCTGTAATGCACAAGATCGCAGAGAGTTTGCAGAGCGACCTTTTCACTTAAATGGATCATGCTTGGCAGTGTTCTGAGCCCCCTATAAGGTTGCTTTTACACTGATGTGCTGCAGTTTATCTGCACCCCAAATGCAGCGCAGTGCACCTGTAACTTTCTTGGGTTAGCTGCGTTTCACCATAGATTTCTATTATACCTGCAGGTGTGGGGCAATTTCTGAAAGCTCACCAAAACTCCTTCATTCAGAAAATGCACCAAACCCACAGAATATAATAGGAGTCTATGGCTAAGTGCAGCAAATCCAGGAAAGCTGCAGGTACACCGCACTGCACCCGCGGTGTGGGGAAATCGCAGCACATCAGTGTGAAAGCAGCCCTATACTATTACGCCCAGTGTATTGCTTCACACTGACCTGAAGATCTCTTCTATTCTGCTGCTGGCACCACTCTGGAGACCGCTAACCGGGATAAGAGGTGGAGTGCAGTTGGTATCATTCCATATGGGACAGGAGCCAACACCACAGAGGAGGCATCGGATCAGTGGCGGCTGGTGCTCAAAATTTTTGGGTGGGCGCAAACAAACTGGAAAATTCTGAAAAAAAAACAATCAATTGCAGCCTCACTGTACCATCAATCGCAGCCACTGTGCCATCAAGCGCAGCCACTGTGCCCATCAATTGCCACCACTGTGCCATCAAACACAGCCACTGTGCCCATCAATTGCCGCCACTGTGCCCATCAATTGACAGCACCGTGCCCATCAAACGCAGCCACTGTGCCCATCAATTGCTGCCACTGTGCCATCAAACGCAGCCACTGTGCCTCATAAAATGCAGCCACTGTGCCCATCAATTGCCACCAACATATTGCCTCCTCACCACCTGTCAGCACACACTCAAATCGCTTTTCAGGTGCAGCACTTGTGAATGAGCCCTTAGTTGCATTCAGCAGCGGCAACCTTAGGGCTCGTTCACACATAGAGTTGGGGGTGGTAAAACAGCAGGATATAATAGAAGACTATGGCTAAGTGCAGCAAACCAACAGGAAACCTGCAGGTACACTGCACTGCACAACATAAAAAATACTGTATATACAGAGGGAATATACCATCAATGGGTACCACAAATTATACCCTTGGCTCAATTATCCACTCACTTAACTAATTAATTAAAGTGGGGCTCTATGGCAAAGGAAGACATATAGCAGTCACTTGGCCACGATCTTCTGGTAGATCTCGATCTACAGGTCGCCAACCCCCGCTGTATCTCAACCAAACCACAAAATCAAAATACTGAAATGTTGCTGCATTGGGGTGTGTTGTAGACTGTTACTAGATGTAGCCGGGAGCTGGATATACATATATTCCTGCAATCAGGAGACACTGTGTGACTTTGCTGCGGGGGAAGACGTTTCCCTCTAGTGCTGAGTTTGGTGCTGACCTGTTACTTCTTTGATACAGAGACAAGGCAGAGCAAAGCATCTTTGAACATGTAATCTGAATGAATGGGTTTGCCCTCTTGCGGAATAATCGGGAACTACAACTACCAGATGGCTGATGGGGAAGAACAGACCGCTAGGAGAGGCTATAAGAGGAAGGGATTGAGGCCTGGTGCTCTCTCTTTGGATCCGGCTTGGATCCGAGTGCAGGGATTCTGTAACGGTGTGCGCTGCAGCTGAGTAGCGGCCTGCACCAGCAGAACCATCCAGCGGATATTTAGAAGGACATCTGCGGGCAGCACCCCTTAGCTTTTCGGCAGCAGCCTGGAGGCCACTTCCATTCCATCTATCCTGCAGTGACATCAGATTCCGATGAGCCGTGGTGCTGTGCGGTGGAGGCCGGACACCATCCCCTTAGCTACATTCCTAAGAGACAGCCATCATCGTCATCATCATCTCTTGTTCCAGTGTGGTGAGCGAGCAATAGCCCAACCTTATAGACACTGTATATAGACACCATTGCTTCCTGCACTATCCATCAGCCTTATGACAAGATCAACAATTATTTAAATATTTATCTATATATTTTGCACTCAACAATTTGGGGTACCCTAATTTTCATGGGTGCACACAATTCTAAGGCTTGACATGTTTGGTATCTATTTACTCGACTCACCCCTATTTGTTATATTTACCAAAAAAGTGGGTATTATATTGTGTTTGTTTGCACTAAATGTCAGTATAGTATATTTTTTCCTAAAAATCTGTGTTTGATTAATGGTTGAACAAAAATCTCTGACATAAAAAATTTCCTCAACTGTCAGAAAATAATGAGAGTTTAAAGTAATTGTCTACCAAAAAATGCAGATTTTACCATGTGAAAAATGTAAAAATTCCCCCGGTAGTAAAGTGCTTAAGGAACTTGAGAAATGTAATGCAGTCATTGCTACAATGCATGTAGACAGGAAGTAGCTGCAAAGATGCTGTAGGAGATCAATAGCACTATGGTACAACAAAGGATTAAAAACAAAAAGAGAAAAAGATGAAAACAATTTACGCATTAACAAACTAAATGCCATTTGCTTAAGGTTTTCAGCTATTCCATCTCTTTAATTGTCTGAAAACCTGGAGATTCCTACCTAAGGGCAATTGGAAGGTACAGTTGTTGAAGGAAGCTTATGGAAGGTAATTATGGATAATTTATGCCAAATTCTGTACAAATGTACATATAGCAGGAAAAATTACTTGACTAGGACTTTCTAATAATACAACATTCCCTGGGATGCTTCAAAAGCAGTCTATATTTTTTTGAAGCCCCCTATAAATAAGTATCTACATTTGTATAAGGTTGTTAAGGGGATCCCAGGATGCAGCCAGTGTGCATCCAGGATTGGCGTTTCTGCAAAAATTTGCCTGCAGACAAACTGGCCACGGCTAATCGACAAATTCATGCGGCCATAGTACAAAGTGTTTAGCTGTCTGTGAACGCAGTAAACTATATGTGGAAAAACTGCTGTGTGAATGTATCCTAATTGTGTTTATTAACTTTCAAACCGCCAATCCAATTTGGAAGACAATGTTTCCTTTGGCTCACTTGATTACCAACATTATTATATTTACAGGGCACTTTAGAACATAAGACTAACTATACATAGATCAAAATCCATGTATAGGCTCTGGTCTACTGGAAATCATTGGTTAAAGCGGAGTTTTGCTGGAAAAAAAATATTAAAAGCCAGCAGCTACAAATACTGCAGCTGCTGACCTTTAATATATGGACACTTACCTGTCCAGGGAGCCCGCGGTGTCGGCAGCCGAAGGCGATCTGTCCTTCGGCTCTCGGCTGCTGCCGCCGCCATCCTCGGTAAGGGAATAAGGAAGTGAAGCCGTGTGCTTCACTTCCTGGTTCCCTACTGCGCATGCGCAAGCCGCGCTGCACGTCCTCACAGGTCCCTGCTGTATTCTGTGTCTCACAGAATACAGCAGGGGAGGACGGGGTAGGCGGCGGAAGTGGCGTAGGTCACCGCAATCAACGCGGTGATCTATGCCAGGAAGTGGGAGCAAATACCTGTATTAGACAGGTATCTGCTCCCTCCTCTCCACTGAAAGGTGCCAAATGTGACACCGGAGGGGGGGGGGGGGAATCCAAAAAGTGGAAGTTCCATTTTTGGGTGGAACTCCACTTTAACTCTGTTATCCCACTGTATAAGGGTACTTACTTACCAATCTTGTGGTTGCCCAAAAAAATTCCACAAAGTTTGGGACATTTGGCTGGAGTCGGACACTACCGCTGCTTGAACCACTCATCTTTTAGATTAGTCTAATTCGATTTGGTAGAGGTGGGTGCACCGTTAACATACACTATATTACCAAAAGTATTGGGACACCTGCCTTTACACGCACAAGAACTTTAATAGCATCCCAGTCTTAGTCCGTAGGGATCAATACTGAGTTGGTCAATCCTTTGCAGCTATAACAGCTTCAACTCTTCTGGGAAGGCTGTCCACAAGGTTTAGGAGTGTGTCTATGGGAATGTTTGGTTGAGGTGAGGACTCTGTGAAGGCCAGTCAAGTTCCTCCACCCCAAACTCGCTCATCCTTGTCTTTATGGACCTTGATTTGTGCACTGGTCCAAATCATTTGGTGAAGGAGGGATTATGGTGTGGGCTTGCTTTTCGGGGATTGGGCTTGGTTTCTTAAGGCGTCAGCATACCAAGACATTTTGGACAATTTCATGGTCCCAACTTTGTGAGAGCAGTTTGGGAATGGCCCCTTCCTGTTCCAACATGACTGCACACCAGTGCACAAAGCAAGGTCCATAAAGACATGGATGAGCGAGTTTGAGGTAGAGGAACTTGACTGGCCTGCACAGAGTCCTGACCTTAACCCCATAGAACACCTTTGGGATGAATTCGAGCGGAGACTGCGAGCCAGGCCTTCTCATCCAACATCAGTGCCTGACCTCACAAATGCGCTTCTGGAAGAATGGTGAAACATTCCCATAGACACACTCCTAAACCTTGTGGACAGTCCTGTGGGAGTCGCTGTGCCCCTTGCTACATTCTAACTTTATACGCATGGCATTGTAGATTCCAAGTATCCACACTCTATAGGTGCAGAGCACTGAGCTACTGTATGGTTGTTCTGGAATGTGTTTTGCTTTGATTTGCACCGATGATCAGTGTGTTCTGACAGTGAAGAAATCTCCCCACTGTCAGAATACAATAGCTCAGGGGGGCGATTCCCCCATTCATCCCAAGTGTGCGGATCAAGGAATCGGGTCAGTTTTTTCAATTCACTGGTTGAATGAAAAAAACATGACTCATGTATAGGCTGCTTAATTTCCTTATTTATAACCTTTCCTCGTGTATAAACTTTTTTCACTGTATACTACATTTTTACTTACAGTAAACTATTCTGACTACCTTTCAGAGAATAAATAAAACATCAGCAACTCGATTTACTAGTTTAACCAAATTTAACGCAAGAGGTGAGCCTATTCGAATGCAACAGACAAAAAAATTGCATAGACAATGAAGCTTTCTGAAATGAGCTTTTGACTTCCTCAGCAAAAATAATCCAGAACATGCAGAGGACAGAAATACATTTTAATGTAAGTTCTTTCAGCAAAAAAGAAATATGTAATGGACCTCGTGCTAACCCTGTCTGTTTTGCAACTAAAGCCGTGTACACACGAGCGGACTTTTCGACCAGACTGGCCCGACAGTCTATCCGACAGACTTTCGGCGGACTTCCAACGGACTTTCCGAACAAATAGACTTGCCTACACACGATCACACCAAAGTTCGATGGATTCATACGTGATGACGTACGACCGGACTAAAATAAGGAAGTTGATAGCCAGTAGCCAATAGCTGCCCTAGCGTCGGCTTTCGTCCGTCGGACTAGCATACAGACGAGCGGACTTATCGACCGGACTCAAGTCCGTCGGAAAGATTTGAAACATGTTCCAAATCTAAAGTCCGTCAGATTTTCGACCGAAAAAGTCCGCTACAGGTCCGAAGAAGCCCACACACGGTCGAATTGTTCGCCGGACATGGTCCATCGGACGAGTCCGGTCGAACAGTCCGCTCGTGTGTACGAGGCATTACTCGAATAATGCTTTGTAAAAAAAAAAAAAAGGGACAGAGTGCAAAAAGATCTACTACAATCTGTTTGTTCTTCAAAATCATTATGTATTTTAAACAGTAATTCAGATGCCTACAGAGGGTACCTGATTTTCCACCTTTTTCTCCCTTACTGTAAGCTCACATCAGTAAACCACAAATCGGGGGCGTGACCGGAAGCTGACCTGGGTGGGTGCCTGATCTCCCAGCTCTCTCTGCCTGAAACTTAAACAGCACTTTTAGGGACGATCCACCACATCTACATGGGCAGATCAAGGACCACCCGCTCATCTAAAGCCCGGGGCACATCGCGACCCCCTCCGGGCACTTTCACGGACGTCCGCTCCTTCTTTTATCCTGCCGGACATGCCGCTGGGCGGGCAGGACAAGATGGCGCCGGACGCCTCTGCATCCAGCTTCCGGATCTCCATGCAGCTCTCACCATCAGCTCCCCTCATGCATCGGACCTCCACAGGTCCCCCGCTGGCTGCCACGGACCGCATGGAGCCCCCCTCACAAAACAGAGCAGTGAGTCACCCGAACTACCCCAATTTCCCAAAGGCCCCGCCACGTGGGCTGCAGTCCGCCATGTCTGATCTCCCCATCCAGCACTACACACAGTGCTCTTAGGCATTTCTGAGGCTGCTGAGTACAGCCTCGGACCCCTGTGTCCATGTGACAGAACCTGCATCCCCTACTGCATCATATTTTTCCCAGGACTACCCGGCCCTGCCAGGCCCTGCATACCCCTCTAGCCGGACACCTCAAGAGCCTGCGGACATTCATGGGAGCTCCTGGGCCATGGCTGCTACCTCACCCCCTCCTAAAGCACAGAGACTATCCCGCTCAAGGGACCCCAGTATATCCAGGCCACAGAAACCTCAAAAACCCACTTATGACCAAAAGGCCAGCCCCCGGCCCTCCTCCCACCAGGGACCCACACTGAGAGGCTCCCCCAACAACTGCAGGACTCAACATGGTCTGACCCATGGGACCCCCAACAACAAGATCACACCTAACCTCTGACATGGCTACCTCGAGCCTCTACCATTCGGCCCACCATCAATTTGTTCATAAACGATCTAGAGGATGGGATAAACAGTTCAATCTCTGTATTTGCAGACGATATTAAGCTAAGCAGGGCAATAACTTCTCCGCAGGACGTGGAAACCTTGCAAAAAGACCTGAACAAATTAATGGGGTGGGCGACTACATGGCAAATGAGGTTCAATGTAGAAAAATGTAAAATAATGCATTTGGGTGGCAAAAATATGAATGCAATCTATACACTGGGGGGAGAACCTCTGGGGGAATCTAGGATGGAAAAGGACCTGGGGGTCCTAGTAGATGATCGGCTCAGCAATGACATGCAATGCCAAGCTGCTGCTAACAAAGCAAACAGAATATTGGCATGCATTAAAAGGGGGATCAACTCCAGAGATAAAACGATAATTCTCCCGCTCTACAAGACTCTGGTCCGACCGCACCTAGAGTATGCGGTCCAGTTCTGGGCACCAGTCCTCAGGAAGGATGTACTGGAAATGGAGCGAGTACAAAGAAGGGCAACAAAGCTAATAAAGGGTCTGGAGGATCTTAGTTATGAGGAAAGGTTGCAAGCACTGAACTTATTCTCTCTGGAGAAGAGACGCTTGAGAGGGGATATGATTTCAATTTACAAATACCGTACTGGTGACCCCACAATAGGGTTAAAACTTTTTCGCAGAAGAGAGTTTAACAAGACTCGTGGCCACTCATTAAAATGAGAAGAAAAGAGGTTTAACCTTAAACTACGTAGAGGGTTCTTTACTGTAAGAGCGGCAAGGATGTGGAATTCCCTTCCACAGGCGGTGGTCTCAGCGGGGAGCATTGATAGCTTCAAGAAACTATTAGATAAGCACCTGAATGACCGCAACATACAGGGATATACAATGTAATACTGACACATAATCACACACATAGGTTGGACTTGATGGACTTGTGTCTTTTTTCAACCTCACCTACTATGTAACTATATGTAACCCACCAGCAATACGGGCCCTTCACAGGAACCCCCTGTACCCCCCCAATACCATGCTTACTTGCAAGCAATGCCAACTAAAGAGGACTTTAGGCAACTAATAGAGGATGTGAAGTCCACCTGCCGCTCTGAAATCCAGGTACTCCAAACAGGCCTTAAACACTTGGCAGATAGAGTGGAAATGGCAGAAGAAGAAATACAGGAAACAAAATTGGCTGTTCATAGGGCCCAACCCCAGGGGGCAGACCCCCATTCCCTGCTTAGAGACATGCAGCGACACGTAGAGGACCTGGACAACAGGGGACGCTGAAACAACATCCGTGTAAGGGGTATACCCGAGCTGGAGGGCTCTGAAGACCTGCAATCAACCCTGCAGACCGTTTTCAATAATCTACTAGGCGAACCGCCTACAAAACACATAGAAATGGATAGAGCCCACTGAGCCCTACAACCCAAAGGAGCCACCTCTAAACCAAGAGATATCATCTGCAGAATTAGCTCCTACCCCTTCAAAGAGGAAATCATGAGGCAGACCCGCCTGGCACGCAAAGTGACTTTTGACGGAGTCCAGATACAATTATATCCCGACCTATCCTAGATCACCCTGCAAAAACGTAGACTTCTCCAACCTTTACTACACACATTGCAAGAAGAAACCATTCCTTACCGATGGGGATTCCCCTTTAGTCTCACCGTCAAACTTCAAGGCCATCCTAAGATACCCAGAAGACCTACACACCTTCTGCGATACCTTGGGGATAAAACTCCCACAACTACCAAATTGGGACTTAGTGGCCACGCCACCAACACCACCCACAGTCTGGCAGAAAGTACCCATCTCTAATCGTCCCCGAACCCGGACACTCCTCGCAGATCCGCCAAGCACAAAAGCAGCTGAGATGTATTACCTGCATCTTCAATACACCACCGGACTTAAACACTTAGACACTGCAGATGAATCTGCCCTGGACAATTTTGTCTGACGTTTTTTCAGCCTATAGTCCCCCAAAGTGCCCCAGTGTTAACTCCCTGTTTATTACAAGGGCATGTCTCAGATGAGACCCGAGAGTGAAGGTTTTCTCTCACTCACCTACCACCCCCCCTGGTTTATAGTTTAGAGCTACTTACAGTTCACTTGTCTTTTTTTTAATTGTTTTTTTTTTTGACCAGCTGAGGGTTCCCCTGTGCCTCTTCCCGGCCCACCAACTTGGTGGGGTGTCGGGAGGGCATGTGAGAAACCGTCTTGACCTAGGCCGTTGGCCTCTCAAGGTTTAATAATAATGTTTGCTCCCTTTTTCCCCCGCTACCTTGCACTAACTGCCTTTCTTTCTTTCCAGCCTCTCTTTTTCTCCTCCCTCTCTATAGTCGTCATCAAGCCTACAATGCAATATGCAAAGAGTCCTTGACCTCAGGAACCTCCACATCTCCATCAGGTAAGCACGCACCCCCCCCTACCCATACCCAACACCATGGCTAAGATCTTATCTTTAAATGTACACGGCCTTAACTCAAATAAAAATAGGCATCTGGCACTAAGGGAATTCAGACAGTCAGGAGCAGATGTTATAATGGTCCAAGAGACCCACTTTGACAAAGGGGGCTCCTTTGCATTCGCCTCCAAATACTACCCCCAGATCTTCATCTCATCGGGTACCCATAAAAAAGCTGGGGTGGCCATACTTATTAAGGGTGGGTCCCCCTTCACCTGCTCACTGAGCACTGCGACCCTCATGGTCACTTCATCATACTACAGGGACTATGGTCACCTTTTGTGCCTTATATACCCCAAATACTAAACAACACAGCTTTCTGTCCAGGGTATACGCCCTCATTTTTCGAACAAATCACGGGATTCTTGTGGTGGGGGGGACTTCAACCTAACCCAATCAGCAACTGCGGATAGCCATGTGATGAGCCCCCAGGTGTCCCCAGTTCAGGCCCTCAGGGACTCGAGGATATTCCCTAAATCTCTAGACGTTATGCGCTCTTTGATGCCTGGAGGGCTCTCCACCCAGGAGATCAGCGGTATACTTTCTACTCAGCCCCCCATTGCACACATTCCCGCATTTACTACTTCTTTGTTAATAACCCCACACTCAGAATAACACGCACAGCTCAGATTCTTCCCATTTCTTGGTCAGATCATGCCCCTATCCTGCTCACGCTAGACTTAGTCGCCCCAACCGTAGACCATATAACTGGACACCGAATACATTCCTTCTCCAACACCAACCCGCTCGGGTAGAATTAAACACTGCCCTCAAACATTATTGCATGGAGAACAACACCCCAGAAGTCTCTCTCCCCACACTTTGGGAAGCCCACAAGGCAGTCCATTGGGGTAGATGCATGGCACTATCCTCAGCAATGAAAAAAAATGAGATGACCACAAAAGTGCAAGCAGAACAGGAACTCTGTGTGCTTGAACGCAAACTCCAGCTCACCTCCACAATATCCCTCCTCAAAAAGATAACTAACTTGCGTGCAACCCTCAGTGACCTACCCCTAGGCCACGTAGAAAAAGCGATGGCCGGATTGAAACAACTGTTTTATGACAAAGGGAACAAAGCACACTCCCTCCTAGCTAAGAAGCTACGCAAAAAATCCCACATGCAGTCACCACACCAGATTAAGAACAAATCGGGCCAACTGCTATCCCACCCCACAGAGATTGCCCATACCTTCACAGACTTTTATAAATATCTCTATAACAACCCGGACATTCCCAGTAACCCCCCCTCTCCTGACCTTTCCCAATGCATACGACAATATTTGAAACAAAGCAGAATCCCCCATCTACAACCCTCTGACCTACTGTCACTCAATGCGCAGATCACCGATGAGGAGTTAGAACTGACTATTAAATCCCTACCATGTCACAAAGCTCCAGGTCCGGACGGATTTCCATATGAATACTATAAAACATTTCTCCCCTTACTGCTCCCCCATATGCGCAAACTATTCAACGCCTTCCTCCAGAACACCCCCATTCCACCGGACATGCAGCGCTCCATTATCACCCTAATTCCTAAGCCGGACAAGGACCCTTCCAGATGCGCTAACTACAGACCCATTGCGCTGTTAAATTCTGACCTTAAAATCTTCACAAAACTACTCTCAATCCTCCTGAACATGGTCCTCCCCGCTCTGATCCATAAGGCTCAAGTAGGTTTTGTCCCACTTAGACAAGCTGGCGAAAACACTAGAAAGGTGATAGACCTGGTGGACTTTGTGAACAGGGAGAATTCAGCAGCCTTGCTACTCAGCCTGGATGCCAAAAAGGCCTTTGACCATTTAGGGTGGCCCTTCCTGTTCGCCACGCTACGCCACATAGGATTCCTGGGGCCCTTCATGAAGGCGATCAGACATCTCTACTCCAACCTCTCCTCTCAAGTCAGGACCCCTTTTGCTCTCTCCCCCTCTTTCTCAGTGGCAAACAGCACTAGACAGGGGTGCCAACTCTCACCTATGTTATTCACACTCTGCGTTGAACCTCTAGCTGCCTCTATTCGGGACAACCCAGACATATGGGGCATATCCGTCAGGGGCAAAGAGTTCAAAATCTCCCTTTTCGCCGACTACGTCATTCTCACACTGACTCAACCCCATATATCTCTTCCGATACTGCATACGGAACTAGACCATTACCGAGCCCTCTCGGGATATAAAATCAACACGTCGAAATCAGAGGCCTTGCCTATTAATGTACCCGAAGCAGAGGTCACACTTTTAAAAATCAATTTTTCTTACAGTTGGAATACAACCGCCCTGAAGTATTTGGGGACTCAAATCACCCCAAGATTCACTACCCTATACCAAGAAAATTCCCCCCCTTTTCCGCTCAATCAGATCCCTACTGCTTCAGTGGAAAAAACACCATATTTCACTCCTAGAGCGGATAGCTTCAGTTAAAATGACCATCCTCCCGAAGCTTCTATATCTTTTCCAAACATTACCCATACCAGTTCCATACAAACAGCTGAAAAAACTTCAATCCGATCTATTCCATTACATCTGGAACTACAAAAAACATAGAATACCTAGGTCGGTGCTGATGGTGGCGCGCGGTGAGGGGGGCCTTGCGTTTCTCAACCTTATCAAGTACTATCAGGCAACCCAGCTACGAGCAGTTGCCTCATGGTTCACCCACAGATCATGCAACATATGAACAGAAATCGAAAAAATATGGCTAGCCCCGATACACCCGAATAACCTACTATGGAGTGCGAATGCGGTGGTAGCTCCCGAACGCCTGCTGGGCTCCATGTCCCAACTGAGGTGGCTATGGCATAAACTATCACGACCTTACGGGCTGTCATCAGAGAAATCACTACTGACCTCTTTCATCTGTAATCCCAAGGTGCCAGATAGCCTCACACATCTGATGTCGCATCCCTGGACATCACAAAACCTATTTCACTTCGGGAACCTAGTGGACCCCAGGACACGCAAACTATTACCCTTTTCCGAACTTCAGACCAAACACGATCTACCACGATTGGTGTTCTATGGGTATCTGCAAATCCAACATTACGCACTCACTATAGCCCTCCTAACTTGCAGTTCTCCCCCCATCCTCATTTGAAAATATAATCCTGGCGGGTACAGCACAGAAGGGTCTAATGTCAGACATTTACAAGATACTAAATACCTGTCTGCTAGAAGAACAAGGTAAACATTCCTATATGATTAGATGGGAGAAAGCTCTCAACGAGGAAATCCCCATAGAACAGTGGCAGACGATATGGTCCCAAGCAGCAAAGAGTTCAATATGCAGACTTTATAATGAAAACTCCTATAAAATTCTCCTATTCTGGTACTTGACCCCAGATATACCCCACGCCATTTTTCCCACTAGCTCAGACAGATGCTGGCGATGCCAGGGGGCGAAGGGCACCCTCCTCCATAACTATTGGATCTGCCCATTAATCGACCCTTACTGGACCACGGTCCAGCAGCTTCTAACCCACCTTCTGGAGATACAGGTCCCGGCGACCCCAAAATTCTTCTTACTAGGCTTATCACCGTTGAAGCTTCCCACATCATATAAGAAACTAGTACGACATGTCCTTACAGCAGCATGCTGCCTCATAGCCCTAAATCGGAAGCATAGCGCCCCCCCCCCTCTCCTGAAGCCCTTTACTCCAGAATTAAGGATGTTGAACTGATGGAGAAAATAACGGCTAGGATGCAGGACAGACTGGAGGCTCATAACAAGGTCTGGGAGCTGTGGCACCTTCGGGAGGACCCACCATGACCAGGTAATAAACTCACTATGATGACTTCCTTACCCCCCTTCTTTTCCTTTCCCCCCTCCTTCCCCTTATATAGAGTATTCTTGTGACTCTTACAGCCACACACAAAATGTTACAGTCTAATAAATGAAATCAGCGACACATACGTGACAAAAATTGATAAAAGCTAGATAATAGTATACTACTGTCATTAATGTCTTGTTTCCTGTTGTATTTCCTATGGTATGATTTACTGAATATGGTTGTCTTGTTACCTTGGTAAGATAGACAGGAGAGATAGAGACTGATTCATGTCCATACTAACAGCAAATGAAAGCAGTGATCCTTCAAAGACTATTGCTATCACTGTCTGACAGCAATCCTTACACATCCAATTTGTTGGAAAAGAAATTAAAGTGTATTTAAACCCAAAAACAAAAGTATGATGTGCTGCAGCTTACCAGTCCTTAAATGTGGTGGCAACATTTTTTTTTTTTCAGGCTTTGCCCCTAATTATCCTGCAAGTAACACACTTTCTGTTTAATTATCTACGGAATAACAGCATTGTCACCCTAGGACATGACATTGTATAACAGATGCTACATAATAAACTAACTCTGCCAGACCAATACCCAGCTATGCTTTTACCTTGCCCTTACCCAGGAATGGAGATCACACCAAGCTGGAGTAAATATTGGCCGTAGCAGCCATTTTTTATTAACACTCAAGTAAATTTACATAACTTTATAAAACAACCGTTAAACCACCACCCATCAATTACATACTTGCGTTGGTCTTTGCAGGAAAACCTCAAGCTTGTCACATGATCCAGTCCGGCACTGCTGTACCTTTAACTTAAATAGGCCTCCAGCTGACATGCTAGCTCGGAGACAACCAAACACTGACCGCAGTGCACCCATTAACTAAATTCCAGCTAAACCACCATTATCTGCAATACCACCAACGGGACCCATATCACCGATGGGTCCTGAACTCTTCTGTATCCAAGGTTACTTCCTTCACCCGCAAAGACCAACAACCCGCCACAGCACAAAAGGGGAAAACTTTACCCTTATGTGCGCCCCCACACCCTCAATGCTCTCTGTATCCCATCCTGCAAACCTAGAGCCCACATATCAATCCTCACAGCATTGAGGTGCACCCCGTTTCCACGAAGGTAACGCCATGTATCTACTTCCAGCTCCAAGTGTTCCGAACAACAAATCTGCTGACTTCCCTGTTTACTTTTTTCCTGGCCTTATTTATCCGTTCTACTGACCTCGCTAATCTTCAAGTCGTCCATACCACAATGTCGGACCACACTTTTAACATCTCTGGAAAGGCCATGCAGAGCCGCAAGAAATCAAATTTAAAATCTCGCACAATATCCAACATGGACCTTAGCCCCAAGTCATTGCCCCCCACATGCAAAACAAGAATGTCAGGAAGCCTGTCCAAACGTGCATATCTGTGCACTTCTAGAATGGCCCTATTCAATAGCATCCCAGGAACCCCCAGCCACCTAATACAAGCCTCACTTCTTGGAATGCCCAATTGTCTACCCTCGGGCCGCACATCTGCCCTCCTTGCCCCCCAAAAGACATATGAATGGCCCAATATCCAGACCAGTCCTTGGGTTCCTCCTGAAAGAGAAGAAAAACAACCCATATAACAATAATTGCTCACCTGAGCAGGTATATATCAAAGACCACACACCCCATGTACCCAGCTAAACTGTCAACAGGTGGGGTCTAACATATGACTTAAACCGCCTAGACTCCCATCTCCCAATGCGTTTTACCGCTGCCTCGTCCAACCCCCATCTGACTGCCTCCTTAGCAGCTCCAATACGAAACGAATGGGATGAAAATTTTTGATGACCCAACCCCAGGGCCGCCAAACATTTCTTAAAGACTGCAATAAACTGAAATCCTGATAACGAACTGCCGTCCCTATGTACCAAGAATGACCCCGTCACGTCCGGACGTACTGCAAGGAATCCCTTCACCAACCCCACTGGGCACAAGGACAAATCCGGTATTGAAAATACCTGCACAATTTGTCTCTTGCCCCGCTGATCCGTTTTCGATCTGCTCACCCATATAGACAACCGATCATCACCACAGATGACCTCGGTCGACCCCAAACCCCCCTTTAACTTCTGGGAAGGGATAACCAACTCACTAATTCGAAAACCCCCAAAAAACGCCAGAGAAAATGCCACTTTAAACACCACCTCATTTTGGGAAGAACACGTATAAACCAACTGCCCCAATAACCTCCCTGATAGCGCAAAATAAATGGGTCACCGGGAGTCCCTACTTGGCATGGATCGCCTGTATGCCTTCATTGCCTGCCTTACCCAAAAATCTTTAGTAAAGTCTGGGGAACCCTGAAATTTAAACCAAAAGGCCAGCCCCGCCAACTTCTTTTCCAACCCCGATACCGACACTCCATCTTCCAAATTACGCGAAACAAAGTACAGTACCACCAATCTCAAGTCCTGCTCCTCCCAATCACTCGTGACTTCCTGCAACAGGGACAACTATTCTCGCCATACCCTATTATAAGCCACCCATGTCGCCGAGCTCACCGACTGCCTTATCCATTCGGATACTCTTCCAAGGCAACTCTCCACAGCTTTTCGGGAGAAGGAACCCCTCGTTGCTCCGCTTCCGGTGACAAATCCCAGAACTTGTCCCACTGAAAGCGAGACAAAGCATCAGCAATGGCGTTTTCCACTCCCGGGAGGTGCATCGCAAAGATAAAAACATTCAGCTGTAGACAACTCAAAACTAAGTGTCTGAGTAGACGGATAACTGGTGGGGATGCAGCCGACACTTTGTTGATGACCTGCACCACCCCCAGATTATCCCCGTGAAAACGTACCTTCAAGTTCCTGAATGATTCCCCCCATAACTCGACTGCCAAAACTCCTGGAAACAGCTCCAGCAACAACATGTTCTTCAACAAACCTGCATCTTTCCACAAATCCGTCCAGGGCCCCGCACACCACTTACCTTGAAAGGAGGCCCCAAAACCCACCGATCCAGCCGCATCTGTGTACAGTTCCAGATCAAAATTGCTAACCGGCCCTGACATCCATAGTGCCTTTCCATTGAAATCGTCCAAAAACGCGTGCCAAATCCTTAAATCATCCCTATGTTCCCGTCTCAGTCGCACATAATTAGTGGGGGCCGTAATGCCCACTGTAAGTGACACACAAAATTCAACTTACCCAACAGTGACTGCAATATCTGAAGTTGCACCTTGCGTAGTCCCATTATCCCCAGAATCTCGGCCTGTAGCACCAACAGCATATCTTGTGGTAGTCTGCACTCCATGGCGTTCCGAGTCCAGGACAATGCCCAAGAAACCCAGCACTGTAGTCGGTCCTTCCATCTTCTCTGGGTCCAAAGGGATTCTGAAATGAACGGCAACGCGTTCCAGTGTAGTCAACACAGTGTGTCCCTACCACGTGCTGCTTCATACAGCTAGCTCCTCCCCCTTGCCTAACCCACCAATCTCCTAATCTTTTACAGAAACTCTATTCTCCCTGTGCCCTGCTTAACCCTGTCATGCCCGCTCTTCACTTATGTCATTTTATTTCATTTTGCTCCGGGCTTCTCTGATAATGTGTTAGGACTTCAGAATATTTTGCTGATCCTCATCTCTATGACATAATCTATAACAGGTACACAAATTGATGAGAGCTAAATAGATATATATTGAAACAGCGAGCCAGGAGTCAGGACCAATTTAAAAACTTGTTTACCCAGGCAGCTTTAGTAATGCTGCCACTGTGCCCATCAAAGCAGCCACTGTGCCCATCAATTGCCATCACTGTGCCCATCAATAGCCGCCACTATGCCCATCAAACGCAGCCACTGTGCCCATCAAACGCAGCCACTGTGCCATCAATTGCCGCCACTGTGCCCATCAATTTCCGCCACTGTGCCCATCAAACGCAACCACTGTGCCTATCAATTGCCGCCACTGTACCCATCAATTGTAGCCACTGTGCCCATCAATTGCCGCCACTGTTCCCATCAAACGCAGCCACTGTGCCCATCAAACGCAGCCACTGTGCCCATCAAACACAGCCACTGTGCCCATCAATTGCCACCCCTGTTCCCATCAATAGCCTCCACTGTGCCCATCAAATGCAGCCACTGTGCCCATCAATTGCTGCCACTGTACCATCAAATGCAGCCACTGTGCCCATCAAACACAGCCACTGTGCCCAAACACAGCCACTGTGCCCATCAATTGGCGCCACTGTGCCCATCAAATGCAGCCACTGTGCTCATTAATCGCCGCCACTGTGCCATCAAACGCAGCCACTGTGCCCATGAAACACAGCCACTGTGCCATCAAATGCAGCCACTGTGCCCATCAATCATCGCCACTGAGCCATCAAACACAGCCACTGTGCCCATCAATTGCCGCCACTGTGCCATCAAACGCAGCCACTCTGCCCATCAATCGCTACCACTGTGCCCATCAAATGCAGCCACTGTGCCATCAAATGCAGCCACTGTGCCCATTAATTGCCACCACTGTGCCATCAAATGCAGTCACTGTGCCCATCAATTGCTGCCACTGTGCCATCAAACCCAGCCACTGTGCCATCAAACGCATCCACAGTGCCATCAAACGCAGCCACTGTGCCATCAAACGCAGCCACTGTGCCCATCAATTTCCGCCACTGTGCCATCAAACGCAGCCACTGTGCCCATTAAACGCAGCCACTGTGCCATCAAACGCAGCCACTGTGCCCCATCAAATGCTCCCACTGTGCCATATCAAATGCTGCCACTGTGCCCCCCGCCACCATCTGCACTTTCCTGTCTCGGTGGGACAGCTCTTCGATGCTCCTTGATGTCTTCTCCCATCCTCTCTTCCCGTCCTCTGCTATGATTGGACGCCTGATAGGCATCCAATCACAATGCCTGTCGTTTCAGCAAATCAGGTGACAGATAACAGACCTGAGCACCTGATTGGCGGAGAGGCAGTTTAGTGTTAGTGTTTCTAACACAGCTAAGTGACCAGCGAGCGCCTAGCATGGCACTCGCAGGTCACCTTTTTTGACGCCTATTAGAGCCTATGGCAATGCATGAATCTATCTATTGGTGCTAGAGAGGGTGGCCCTTAAGGACGCACCGCCACTGATGCCCAGTGATTACCCTAGGGACTAAGCACCACATTTCTGTTTTTACATTTTCTTAACAAGCAAGTAAGAACTCCAGTTCGGCACATAGTAAATCTCTAATGGCCTTTTAGGGGGGTTAGCAGAGAGGAATACTGACTTACAGCTGATGCTCTCCTCTAATCCAGTTCTGGATTGTGGGTGGGTTTTCAGCTTCCTCAAGTACAGCTCAGGACTGCTGGTCCTGCTTTGTAAATTATGACATTGGTAAGGGGCACAGCCACACAGCCTGTGAAGAGGAGCAGCTTGAGCCCTGGTTCACACTGGTAAGATTTGACATGTCAAATCACATGTCAAATTGGCAGCACTTGCACCGTCCTAATCGGTGCGACGCCGCATAAATTTCAAAGAGTAGTTTCTGTACAGAAACCCAGAGAGATGTCAGTGAAATCGCTGCCGAAATCGGGACTGACATGTGGGAGTGAAATTGTGCAAGTTCAGCTGAACTCACACGGCTTCATTCCGCAGCTCCGTGTGAACCTGGGCTTAAGATCACAACAGACACTGAAGCTGGGTTTCAGTTGATTCTAACAGCTGTTTACATTAGAAGGCTGGCCGGAGCTGCAATTTTAGTGCTTCTATTGTGAGTTTAAGTCCCGATTCACACTGATGCGGTGTAGGATTCGCAGCAATTCCTGTGCATTTTCCACGCCGCATCAGTGTCGCACTCCGCTCATGCAAACCGCTGCAGGCATCTATGTTAAAATAATGACACCACAAAAGCCGTTTACAAAACGCAGTGCGACTTGCTGAATTGGATTGCATGGGTGTTCACTCCTATGCAGTCTCATTCCAGCATGGCAAAAAAAGTTGCATGTACCTGTTTTGTGCGGGTGCGGTGTGATTTGAACCATACAAAATGAATGGGCTCAGATTGCACTGCAAAGAACGGCATGTGATTTGAACAGGAACGCGGTGCGATTCCTCTCCAAATCTCTTGTGGTTCCCTGCGCACCGCATCAGTCTGAACTTAGGCTGAAGGTCAATTTCATTGCAGTATCTACAGCTCCAGAAGTTGTGGAGTGCATGTTTTTTATTGCTTCTTATGAATATGTAACTGCCTTCATGTCTAATGTATGTGAATAATACAAGTACTTTTGGTCTGTCCTCACAGGGTGGTACTGTGGACGGTGCTGTCTCTTGGCCTAGGCCAGTGATGGCGAACCTTGGCACCCCAGATGTTTTGGAACTACGTTTCCCATGATGCTCCACTACACTACAGAGTGCATGAGCATCATGGGAAATGTAGTTCCAAAACATCTGGGGTGCCAAGGTTCGCTATCACTGGCCTAGGACAACAGGGCCCAGGCCTAGGTTGACACTTTGTGGGGGATGGCAAAAAATGGCCAGTTACTGGCTAGACCGGGTGCAAGTAATTTAATTGGCAGAGGCAGTTCCTGTACTGCAAAGTGCTCCATGCTATAATCTGTACATAATTCATATACACTAATAAACTGTGATGTTATGAAACTGATGAGGCTGCACTGCTTGCCACTGATATGGCAGCACTCTTAAGCTGTACTGATGAGGCCACGCTGACAGGCTGCACTGATGGTCACTGATGAGGCTGCACTGATGGGTACTGATATGCTTTATGTTGATATTGTTAAAGTTGTTAATATTTATTTTTGGAACTTAATTCTGTGTAAAACATTTAACGGTGTCATTTAATAAGATAGTTTACAAGAGCATGTTTAGTGGCAGGGCAGGGTAGGGGTTGGGTGGGCCAAGTGGTGGCGAGTAACTCTTAAGGCCTGGTTAGTGGCTCAGGACTTGAAATTTCCTGCATTGTGCAGTCACATCAGTCCCTGCCCTCAAGGAGCTTACAATCTAAGGTCCCTAACTCACATTCATACATATACATAATAGGGACAATTTAGACAGGAGCCACTTTACCTACTAGCATGTCTTTGGAGTGTGGGAGGAAACCCATGCAGGCACAGGGAGAACATGCAAACTCCAGGCATGCAAATCATAATATCATGATTGGGATTGGAACCAGCGACCCTTTTGCTGCTAGGCGAAAGTGCTAACTAGTCACAGAGGTTAACATCAGGAGCGATCAAAGGGTTAAATGTGTACCTAAAATGTGCTTGCTCACTGTGTGGGATGTGCTTGTGTTCCTGCTTTCCCATAACTCCCAACTGTCCCTGATTTGGAGCAATGTCTCTCTGTCCTCCTTATTTGTCCCTCATTTTGGTCTGATCTATATACAGTAATTGTATATAAAATGCACTTTTTATCATTCAGAAAGTGTTTCCCAGTGCTGATAGGTATCCCTCATTCCTATCGTAAAAAGTTGGGAGGTATGCCTTCCCTACTTACAGAACAGCGATCTGACTTGAATACATAGGCAGTCCATTGTTCTGCATCTCTCCTGAGCGATCGGTGGGCCCGGCGGACATTGAGTTTGGCAGACCCGCTGATTGGCTCCCATTGTGTTCAATCACAGTGGGAGCGGGTTGCCGGGCGTGTGCGTGTCTGCGCCCCAGACCAGGAGGTGCAGAATCATGTACAGGTACGTGATTCTGCCTTGCCGCCATTTATGTACAGTATCTGTCGGCAAGCGGTTAACTAAAACAAATTCCCACATAATATCTTATGTATTAGCTAAAATCAGTAGTATATTTCTTCTCTACAACATACTGTACAATATGAAATGCATATTATAATGCGAAAACTCGGTATGATCTCAAAACTGAATTTCTCATTGTTAATTCTTGTAGTTATTAAATCATTAAATGTTTTATAATATGCATATTTTTATTGTGTGTATATATATATATATATATATATATATATATATATATATATATTTTTACTTGATTTTTTTCATTAAGACCCCTTTCACACTGGGACGTTTTTCAGGTGCCAAAGGGCTAAAAATAGCGCCTGTAAAGCTCCTGAAAAATGCCTCCCCTGCATCCCCAGTGTGAGAGCCCGAGGGCAGGACGTTAGAAAAAGTCTTGCAAGCAGCATCTTTGGGGAGGTGGAGGAGCAGTTTATACACCGCTCCTTAACCACCCTGCTCATTGAAATCAATGGGCAGCGGCGCTTTTACGGGCGCATTTAACCCTTTCTTCGGCTGCTAGCGGCCTCGATTTCTATGTCATTTGGAGCACATCAGTCTATAAGGGGAGCAGCACTTTATTTATTTAGTACAACATAGTTATCATATTTTTAGTAATTGGCACGGAGTTTACCCACAACACAGGGGGTTAAAAGCGCCCACTATCAGCCGTATAGCGCCACTAAAATATGGAGCGCTATCAGTGTGAAAGGGGTCTTAAACTTTTCTGTCAGAAGTGGACATGGCTTGAATGGAGGAGAAGTTTAAAATTGGCTTTCCATGCATATTAGATAGTGAAGTGATTAAATGTCATAATGGCTATCTAAACTAAGGCTATTACTGGCTGTGCCACTGCAGGGGCATCCAGGTAATAGGCAGTTAGCCCAGAGATAGCTGATCCCAGCATGCACTGGGGTCAGCTAACACTTCAAGGGATTGAAAAGGCAGATTTTTTTTAATTTTAATGCATACTTTGTATACTGTGCAAGTATGCATACTATACCCCATCTCGCAGTGTCCACGAGTGTCTCGGCTGTCCAAGGCTCTCCCTCCTGATTGGCCGAGACACAGTAGTGGTACCATTGGCTCCTGCTGCTGTCAAATAAAGTCAGTCAGCCAATCAAGAGCGATAGGGGGCAGGGCCGGGCCATGGCTCCGTGTCTGAATGGACACAAGGAGCTGTGACTCGGCTCGCGTGCTCCCATAGCAAGCTGGTTGGGGGCACTCAGCAGGAGGGAGGGGCCAGGAGCACAGAAGAAGGACTCGAGAAGAGGAGGATCCAGGCTGCTCTGTGCAAAACCACTGTACAGCTACCAGCAGTATTATCAGTGAAACTGAGGCTTATGATTATAAATCTGGTGCAGAACGACCTTCAGGTTCAAAAGAATTTGATGATCCTGTTGTACTATTGGGAGTGAGCTCTGACCCTGCTGAATGGGTTCTAAATGATTCTACCCGAGACCATGTGGCTAAACATGGAATAGTACAAAATGACAATCTGGACTTCACACAGTCTAGAAGGCTCTATCCTGACTGACAAAGCTAGGGTGCTAACTAAACACCTGTTTCAAAAAAACTATTTTATGGAGAAAAACAACAAAGGAGCTATTTGGTTTACTCCCAAAGCCAAGGAGTAGTGTTTTGTGCTCCATGCCGCTTGTTTGGTGGCAAATCCCAGTTGGCAGAGTGGTTTCAATGACTGGAAAAATGGCACAGTGAGTTTAAATGAACGTGAGCATTCAGCTGAACACAAATCCTGTGTATTCGCTTTAAAATCAAGAACATGTATATTGGGGAGAATTGATGAGAGACTTACAAAATAGCTTTCCGATGAAATCCAGTATTGGAGAAATGTTTGAAAAGGGTTGTTGCTGGCGTTAAGGCACTTGGCACTCGAGGGCTTGCTTTCAGAGGGAAAGATGACCGTTTTGGTTCCACACACAACGGAAACTACTGTATATGATGATGTTTGAATTTCTTTCAGAATTCGACCCATTTATAGCCAAACATATTGCCCGTTATGGCAATGCAGGAAAAGGAGTCACATGTTACCTCTCATTTGCTACATGCGCACAGTTCATTCAGCTAACGGCTGATAATGTTACAAAGCATATAGTTCAAGAGGTAAAGGCTGCAAAGTATTTTTCTATGAGTGTCGATTCAACACCTGGTTGCTCCCACACGGATCAGCTGGCCTTCATCTTAAGGTATGTCAAGGAAGATGGTTTACCAATTGAGCACTTTCTATGCTTCATTCCAAATCCTGGACATAAATCGAAACTGGCTGAAGTGGTCCATGCCACTCTTAAGTCATATGGCCTTGATATTGCCAACTGTCGTGGTCAGTCATATGACAACGCAAGCAATATGTCTGGTCATTATAGAGGCTTGCAAGCCAGAATTTGTCATAAAAAAACCCACTTGCTGTGTACATTCCATGCTCAGCACACTCTTTAAACCTAGTAGGAAAGCATGCTGCTGAAAGTTGCAAAGAAGCCTGTGCATTCTTTTGTCTCCTACAGTACCTTTATACCTTTTTTACTTCTTCACAGATGGGAGATTTTACAAGAACTCTTGTCACCTGTGCCCAACACTCTAGCATTAAAGAGAGAGACTATCTGACACACGGTGGTCAGCCAGGGAAGATGCCTGTCGGAGCTTAAATCGGAACTGGGCTCAAGTAATCCAAGCTTTAACAACAATTAAGGAAAATACAGCAGTGTCACCAGGAACGTGCAAGGAAGCAGAAGGTCTACTTAATAAGCTGGAACATCTGGAGACTGCACCTATGAGTGGTTTGTGGGGTACAATCCTCTAAAGGTTTGGTGCAGTTAGCAAAAAAATCCAAAGCATTGCCATTGATGTTGAAATTGTGGTGGAGCTATATGAGTCACTGATCCAATTTGTTCAAGACACCAGAGAAATATTCCTTACTTACTGCAATAGAAAAATCAAGTGTCAAGGATTATGAAATTAAGAGGAAAGCGAGGAAAAGCTCAGCAACTTCCAGCAAGATGCAAGAGGAAGCTCAAGAAAAGTTCCTGTTCAACACCTTTTACGTAATTTGTGACAACTTGGTTGCTGAACTTGAGAGGAGAAAAACTGCATATGACTCTTTCTTTGGAAAGTTTAAATTTATTACGGACCTCACAAAAATTGAGCCATCAGCAATATCACAACATGCTACAAAGCTTTGTACTTCCTACAGCAAGGACTTGGAACATGAGTGTTTTTTGATCAGTGCCTCCACTTTCCTTTCTATCTCCTAAGTTCTTCTGCAGAACATACCCCTGTTCTAGCTATGTCCCAAGTGATAAGAGAGAGAGAATTGCAAAGTATTTATCCAAATGTGGACACTGCTCTCAGAATGTTTTTATGCACCGCAGCAACTAACTGCTCAGCTGAGCGTTCTTTCTCAACTTTGAAATGTGTATAGAACTACTTGCGATCCAGAATGGGAAGACTGAACTCACTGGCTGTGTTGGCAATTGAGTCAGAACTCAGAAAACCTTTGGACTACGATGAGCTTATCAACAGCTTTGCCACACAAAGAGTTCGGCGAAAGCCACTTTAGTTTGATTTTGGCATCCTCTGATCCAACAATTTGCACTTATTTCAGTTTAAAATACTTCTATATTAGTTTAAAGTTACATAAGTTATTAAAAACATCATCATGTCAGTTTCATGATGGATTGATTGCAATTTGCACTTATTTCAGTTTATATCTATATTTTAGGTTAATTAAAGTTATCTAAGTTATTAAAAAAATCATCATCTCAGTTTCATGATGGAGTGATTGATGCAAGTATGGAGTGAATGGTGTGTGATTGTGTGTGCTAATACAGAGAGGAAGAGGTGGAGCTCTAAAAAGAAAAGGTGGAGCCTAAAGAGGAAGGGGTGTGGTTTACATATGACAGGGCGTGGCCTTGACAGGAAGGGTGGGTCATATTTAAATTAGGGGTGCATGAGTTTAGTCAGGCCTAGGGCAGTACAAAACCTAAATACACCACTGACCTGTTCCTGCTGCCGTCGTCCTCCTCTCTCTCGCTTCTCCTCCTCTGGTCGGAGAGGCCTGTCGCATCTCCCCGCCTCGAGCTGGAAAGCATGCAATTAGCATTAGGCTCCACCTCCACCAGTGCTATGTGTGTGCACCACCGTATGGCCATTGGCCAGTGATACTGACACCAACACTGAGTCATAGTGCGTTTTATGGGGACAGCAGTCGCTCCCCCCCAGCCAAGTACGTGCAAATATTGCCAATGCTGAGTGAGCGCCCATGATGATATATAGCAAGGCAAGTAAAAAGTGTACTAAAGCGCTGATATGAACTAGTAAATAAATAAGTGATAAATACTAGAAGATGACCAAATAATATAGCTGCAATTATTGTGTATGTGAACTGATATCACACAAAAAGTGCTGTATATATTCAAAATGCATAATGTGCTAATATTAACCTCCCAATATAACACGGTGTGATCTCTTAATGATTAATCAGTGAATCATGTGCAAAATAATCAAATGGAGCCTATTATAAATAACATAACATCCTTCACCATAACAAAATCCTATAACTAAATATCAATGTGATAATAAATTATTGAACACAATTAAAAAGAGAAAAATAAAGATGAGATATATTAATGTGATGAACCACAGTGCACAGGTATCTCAATAGGACAGCATACTGCTGTGAAAAAATATATAACGTCTTTGGTGATTTGATGAATATAGACAGGTTTCAATGAGTAATCCCCAGTGATAGCTGTCTTGCTCATATATTCAGCTGCTTATTAGCTAACAGCTAAACAACAAAAAGAAAGACCATTGCGCAGGCAGTGTGATATGTAATCCCTATATAATAAGGGTAAAAATTCACTCACACGTTTCAGCAGAATAAATCGCATATGGTAAGGTCAGTTGCATACAGCTAACAGCTGGGATCTCCTCACATGCCAACAGTGTAAACACAGCACTGCTCACTGGCGTGTGAGGAGATCCCAGCTGTTAGCTGTATGCAACTGACCTTACCATATGCAATTTATTCTGCTGAAAAGTGTGAGTGAATTTTTACCCTTATTATATAGGGATTACATATCACACTGCCTGCACAATGGTCTTTCTTTTTTTGTTGTTTCATACTGCGGAAGTTCTTTGAAAGCCAGAAGCCAGCCCATGCTAATGAGCAGCTGAATATATGAGCAAGCCAGCTATCACTGGGGATTACTCATTGAAACCTGTCTATATTCATCAAATCACCAAAGACGTTTTTTATATATATATATATATATATATATATATATATATATATATATATATATATTCTGCATTTAGCAAAAGACTTTATATTCAGTGTTTACTCTATATTCAGTCGGTGCAGGCAGTGTATATATTATGTAGCAGAGCGTCCCAGAGTGAGCTGGGAAAAGTCCTGTTTGGGGTTTATACGTCTCCCAGGCTCCTCTCATACACATTCAGGGATCACTCCCCCCCCTCCCTCTTCCTTCCCTCCCCCATTTTGAGCATCATTTGGGGGGTACTTCTATTCTAGATGAACATCTGATATCACTTTTACCATCCATCATTATGCCTGCACCCATGTTCCCATCGATCGGTCATTTCTGGTAATTTTATCCCACCACCTTTCCTTTTTTTTTTCTTTTATCTTTCATACTGTTCACTATGTACTTTTTTTCTGTGCTTGGGCCACTCGGGTGTGGCTGATGCTGTGTCTTTCGGCAAAACACCAGCGCCGTTGCGATGTCACATACATGCGCTGGCTCTCGCAGGGGAGGGGCAGACCTTCTTGGGTCCTCTCCATACGTCATCTGGCTTTCCCCTCCCAGCATTATCCATATAAGCAGAGGGAATTGCGCGTGCGTGTCGTCAGGAGCGTGACGCATGACGTCATCCCGCCAACACCGCCACTTCAGCTGCGGGGGGTGGGGTGGCGTCGTACACCACGCACCTGGGGAACCTTGTTATATGGCAGAGCAAGGAGTTTCCTTGCCTTCACACGTGGAGCTACGGCTCCACCCCAGTTGGGGGAGGTCTGCGCTGCTCCAAGTGGCTTGCTAAATGGGGATGAGATGGTGTTCACATCAGTGGACATCAGCCCCTATATGCATTTGGAGGTGGCTCCTGTAATAGACTCATGACACATGGTATCATCTAACTTTGTTTTTAGACACTATGAGGCATACTGCCTCTGCCTGATTGGGAATCCATCAGAATCCGACACACCTGTAATATACCTCTGTGACTACATCAGGGATTGAGATCCTTGAGGTAGGCTGATATACATACTAGTGGAACAAACAAAATCACAATAATGTTGCGCTACTTCTAAAAATTAAAAAATTAAAAAATAACGTATAAAGTAGCCAGCGTCCACAATGTAGTGACAAAGCAAAATAGATGAGTGATGAAAGATACAGCGCTAAATGAAAGTGAACGGTGCACATATAAGTGACTACCAGACATGTAAAAAAATTGTAAAATAAGTGAAAAAATATTTGAACAATTCTTTTCAAGAAATAACTATTTAGTCCATAACCATATGAGTGTCCAACTCAATACGTGTTTATACTCGTATAAGTGTCCAACAAGGTGAAATGATATGTTTATGGATGAGCACGAAGTGAATCTAAGATGTCATGTAAATCACAAGGATGATGTCTCAAAACTCTTGGAAGCCATGTAAATCACAGGGATGGTATTCCAATAGTCGATATCCACAAAAGAGTATAGAAGGAGCAAATACCCTTACCAGAATGGGTGGACACGTTTGCCGTATGGCTAGGTGTCATACAGGCTTGAGGATCAGCGATCCCAATATAGGCTCGATGAGAAGGCATGTGCAGCAGGATCCCCTGGTTCCTCTATGGCAATCGTTGGTGAGCTGGGGGAGATGGATGGTCCGGAACTCGATGAAGGTGTCTCACCCGCAAAAATATGATGGAAGAATGCAGCCTCAACACCTCTGCTCTCCCCAGTCACCAAAATACCTGAGGCTGCATTCTTCCATTCTGCATTCTTGACTGGGTGACAAAGCCTTCCACACTTTAAGACCTTCCAGACAACAGCCAGTTGTCCGCCCCTGTAACTAAAGCACCCTCTTACCTCCTTCTTCCCCTAATCCCACCATGGCTTCACAACAGAGGAGTCTGCAGAAATATTTGACCATAAAATAGCTGATTGGCAGTAGAAGGAACATTTGAGTAATGCATATGTAGGATAGTACAGCATGGTGCAGCAGTAGTAACTTGCACACGGGCCAGTTGCAGTAGAAACAACGTGCAATGTAGTCAGAATATAACAATTCACAACAAACCCAACAGAAGGCAGCCCGACCGAATACTCATGGGTGAAAAGCAGATGGTAGCAGAGCAGATCTTTGCCAGACTGACAGCACTTGTCTTGAGGGGTGGAATGAGGCTAAGGAAAATTTCCAGGAGAAGTGGCAAAATCCTGCTCTTTCCCTACTCATCTGGAACCTTTCCCTGCCAATATTACTGTCCCTGACAGACAGGTGACCTGTCCCTACACTACCCACATGCTAAATGCGAGCCTAACCCAGGCGCCTGTGCCTTAAATACACTCTCCAACCAGATCGCTGCCCCAGTGAACCAGGTAACCATAGAGGAACCATGTTCTTCTTGACTTCCACTCTCTCTGCCTTGCCACTGTGGATAAGCGAGGCTTGCAGTGGAGAAAATAGACTTCATCTGCTTACACTCCCTTACTTCTTGACAGATGTACTCAGCATGACAACACAATGACGGATATCAAGAGAACTGCAATGAACATAATTAAAGTACAGCAGGAAAAAGTTCAACAACATAATCAGAGAGGCGTGAAGAAGCGTAGATAGATGATGAACAACAAATGTAATGCCACTATTCATTGGAAGTACTGTTAATTGCTTTCAGGAGAGTGTGGAGATCCCTGGTGTTGATTAAGATCTGGATCTGGAGAGGTCTGGAGAGTTATTGCAGTCTGGTTAAAGGGCAAGGCACTCTTATATACATGATTGAGGCGAGCAGTTAGCGTAATAGGTGGTGGATTACACTGGGTGTAGATGACAATAATCCTGAACCACTATAAGGGAAGATTGTTTTAGACACTGAGCACATTTGGAATATATCAACTATATTGCTGATTGGACTTTTGCACATACTATTTTTTATTCACTTATATATATGCATTTTACATTGTGTTTTTTCCAGTTAGTATGATTCTTGATGCATGCTAATGCATGTCATTTGTTTGCACATTGATGCCTATGCAATTTCACCCTATATTGTTAGGTCATATGTACTGTATGTATGTTACATAAGATATAAAAGTGTTTCACCAGGCCAAACAGACCCAAGGTGCAGATATATTGATAATAAAAAGAATGAATAAATGATCAGAAGTGCATACCGTAAATACACAACAGTATGCAATTAAGGCTAAAAATAAGATTGAACTCCACTGTGTCTCTCTAGGCAGAGAGACAATCTAGTGAGCAGCAGCTGTCTCAAACCAGAGAAAAAATATATAAAAGCAGTGTTATAAAGTAATCACCATTTAGACTAAATTATCACACTAGACAGCGCTAATGTTGAGCAATTGCAACTTGTGGCCAACAACACATACATGGACAGTCTTATAACAGAGAAGAGTCCTTTAAAAGAAAATCCCTTATAAAGGGAAGTGATGAAAAGTTCAGGGTGTAATTCAGATAATCTACAGGTGATCTTGAAAAAAACAGTCCTCCACATGCACCTTCCACCGATCACTTGAATTACCTGCCTGTTTGATTGATTGCTCGCTGTTTAGTTTATTTGATGTACGTATTTTTATTGAAGGGGGGTTCTCTGTCTGTCTTTGTGCAAGGGGTTTGAATCAATAAACAGGATTACGCTATGTGCACCTTTCTTTCTGTTTTTGATTCATTATGAGCCCTGCAAACCTGTGACCCTATGTATAGTGATGATGGCAACAAACTACTACGTCTAAAGAGTGTTGACTCTGAAGGCTTTATTACTCCCCTTTTCTGGTGAGTTTAACCCCCTAGGGGGGGAGAGTGTTTGTCACCGGGTGGATTTCACAAGTGATCGGTGGAAGGTGCATGTGGAGGACTGTTTTTTTCAAGATCACCTGTAGATTATCTGAATTACACCCTGAACTTTTCATCACTTCCCTTTATAAGGGATTTTCTTTTAAAGGACTCTTCTCTGTTATAAGTCTGTCCATGTATGTGTTGTTGGCCACAAGTTGCAATTGCTCAACATTAGCACTGTCTAGTGTGATAATTTAGTCTAAATGGTGATTACTTTATAACACTGCTTTTATATATGTATGTTACATAGTTGCATAATTAGTCAGGTTGAAAAAAAGACATGTCCATCTAGTTCAACAAATAAAATAAATAAATAAATAAATTTACAATCCCATATACACAATCCTATACACACAGTTGACCAGAGGAAGGTGAAAAACCCCAGCAAAGCATGATCCAATTTGCTACAGCAGGGGAAAAAATTTCTTCCTGATCCCCCGATAGTTACATAGTAAGTGAGGTTGAAAATAGACACAAGTCCATCAAGTCGAACCTATGTGTGTAATTATATGTCAGTATTACATTGTATATTCCTGTAGGTTGCAGACGTTCAGGTGCTTATCTAATAGTTTTTTGAAACTGTCGATGCTCCCCGCTGACACCACTCCCTGTGGAAGGGAATTCCACATCCTTGCGACTCTTACAGTAAAGAACATTGTACGCTGTTTAAGGTTAAACCTGTTTTCTTCTAATTTTAGTGAGTGGCCACGTGTCTTATTAAACTCCCTTTCGCGAAAACGTTTTATCCCTATTGTGGGTATCACCAGTATGGTATTTGTATATTGAAATCATATCCCCTCTCAAACGTCTCTTCTCCAGAGAGAATAAGTTCAGTGCTCCCAACCTTTCCTCATAACTAATATCATCCAGACCCTTTATTAGCTTTGTTGCCCTTATTTGTACTCGCTCCATTTCCAGTTGAGGACGGAGCAGAGTCTTGTAGAGTGGGAGAATTATCGCTTTATCCCTGGAGTTAATCTCCTTTTTATGCTTCCAGAATCCTTTAAGCCCCCTGCCCGCAGACCCCCACAACCACAGCCCAGGGTTGCCAGGAAGAGGCCCTTGCCCCCCCCCTTTCTGGACATGCTGGACTGCATGCTTGGATAAGGGTCTGTATGGCTCTTGGGGGGGGGGGCACTCTGTTTTTTTTTTATTTTATGCATGCCAATATTCTGTTTGCTTTGTTAGCTGCAGCTTAGCATTGCATTCTATTGCTGAGCCTATGATCTACTAGGACCCCCAGGTCCTTTTCCATCCTAGATCCCCCCAGAGGTTCACCCCCTAGTGAGTAGATTGAATTCTTATTTTTGCCACCCAAATGCATTATTTTACATTTTTCGACATTAAACCTCATTTGCCATGTAGTTGCCCACCCTATTAATTTGTTCAGATCTTTTTGCAAGGTTTCCACATCCTGTGGAGAAGTTATTGCCCTGCTTAGCTTAGTGTCGTCCTTAAGATTGAGCCGTTTACCCCGTTTACCCCATCCTCCAGGTTGTTTATGAACAAATTAAATAGGATTGGTCCCAGCACAGAAACCTGGGGGACCCCACCTCCCACCCCTGACCATTCCAAGCTTTCCCTATTTATCAACACCCTCTGAACTCGCCCTTGTAGCCAATTTTCAATCCATGTACTCACCCTATGGTCCATGCCAATGAACCTTACTTTGTACAGTAAACGTTTATGGGGAACTGTGTCAAATGCTTTTGCAAAATCCAGATACACCACGTCTACGGGCCTTCCTTTATCTAGATGGCAGCTCACGTCCTCATAGAAGGTTAATAGATTGGTTTGGCAAGAATAATTCTTCATGAATCCATGCTGATTACTGCTAATGATAATGTTTTCATTACTAAAATTTTGTATATAGTCCCTTATCATCCCCTTCAAGAGCTTGCATACTATTGATGTTAGGCTAACTGGTCTGTAATTCCCAGGGATGTATTTTGGACCTTTTTTAAATATTGGTGCTACATTGGCTTTTCTCCAATCAGTTGGTACCATTCCAGTCAATAGACTGTCAGTAGAAATTAGGAGCAATGGTTTGTCAATTATTTGACTGAGTTCCCTAAGTACCCTTGGGTGCAAGCCATCTGATCCCGGTGATTTATTAATGTTAGGTTTCTCAAGTCTATTTTCTAATTCTGTCCTCTGTTAGCCATGAGGGTGCTTCCTGTGATGTGTCATGAGGACAAACATTGCAGTTTTGGTTACTGAAGCCCCCCGATTCACTCGTGAAGACTGAGGAGAAGAATAAATTCAATACCTTCACCATCTCCCCATCCTTTGTAACCAGATGTCCTTCCTCATTCTTTATGGGGCCAATATGGTCTGTCCTCCCTTTTTTACTGTTTATATACTTAAAGAATTTTTGGGTATTTTTTTTGCTCTCCTCCGCTATGTGTCTTTCGTGTTCTATCTTAGCCACCCTAATTGCACACTTACATATCTTGTTGCATTCTTTGTAAAGTCTGAATGCTGATGATGATCCCTCATCCTTGTATTTTTTTAAGGCCTTCTCCTTTGCTTTTATATGCATTTTTACATTAGAGTTAAGCCATCCAGGACTTTTGTTTGCTCTTTTAAATTGATTTCCCAATCGGATGCACTGGCTAATGCCCTTATTTAATATGCTCTTAAAGCAAACCCATCTCTCCTCCATGTTCTTTGTTTCTAAGCTTTTATCCCAATTTATATCTTCTAGCAAGGTTCGTAGTTTAGGGAAGCTGGCTCTTTTGAAATTCAGTGTCTTTGTGTTGCCCTTGTGTTTCCTATTTGTGTCATTTATACTGAATCCAATTGACCTGTGATTGCTGTTTCCAAAATTGCCCTGCACTTCCACATCCGTAATCAGGTCTGGATTGTTGGTAACCAGTAGATCTAGTAACATCTTGTTTCTAGTTGGTGCGTCTACCATCTGACCCATGAAATTTTCCTGCAAGACATTTAGCGTGGTTCCCTCCGCCCAGTCTATGTCTGGATAATTAAAATCCCCCATTATGATAACACTTCCCATCCTTGCTGCTAATTCAAATTGTGATAGGAGGTCTATCTCCCCCTCCTCCCTCAGGTTAGGGGGCCTATAGCATACTCCCACTATTATTTTCCCCTTAGCTTCATCCCTTTGGAGCTCTACCCATAAGGATTCCACCTCCTACCTAGCTCCCTTATTAATGTCATCACTCACATTCACTTGTATATTATTCTTGATATATAGGCATACCCCTCCACCTTTTTTACCCTCTCTATCCCTGCCATAAAGGGAATACCCTTGAATGGTTGCCAGCCAATCATGAGAGCTGTTGAACCAGGTCTCTGAAATTCCCACAAAATCTAAATCCACCTCATTCAACAGCATCTCACCCATCTTTTCCGCCAGGCTCCTGGCATTGGTGAAAATTCCACGTAGTTTAGACCGGTCGCATACTGTCTTCTTACTGGGTGTTCTGAGATTGCAAATAGGAATTGTTACTATACTTACCTCTGGCTTATGTGCTTTAGTCAACCTACCACTAATGCCCCCAATACTACTCTCTGGAATATGTTCCATGCTGACTATCTGTACCTCTGGACCCTTCCCCCGTCACCTAGTTTAAAAACCCCTTTAACTTTTCGGCCATCTTCACTCCCAATCGGATATTCCCTGATCAACTTTACCTATAAATGTTAGTACCCAGTTATATTATGTACATTTAGGAAAGAATCTAGGCCTTTTTTAAAGTAATCTATTGAGCCGTCCAGAACCACCTTTTAAGGGAGTCTATTCCACATTTTCACAGCTCTTACTGTGAAGAAATATTTCCATATGTGGAGATGAAATCTCTTTTCCTCTAGACATAAAGAGTGCCCCCTTGTCCTCTGTGATGACCTTAAAGTGAATAACCCAACACCATATTCACTATATGGACCCCTTATGATGCATGCATATTCTTAGCCCCCAAGTGCATAACTTTACATTTATCAACATTAAGGCTGGGTACACACTTATGCGAATTGGATGCGGTTTCCTTGCATCCAATTCGCATAACAGGAGAGTGTGCCCGGCTTGCAATGGAGCCAGTTCACACAACTCCGATGCGGCAGCGGGCCTCATTTGGAAAGGGTCCTGTGCGTCTTTGGTTCTGATTCAGGTGCGAATTCAGGCAAAAATTCAGACCTGATTCACATCTGAATTGGTGAACAGGGACGCACAGGACCCCCTGCTGTGAGCCGCGGCTGCAGCATGTGTGAACGCAGTCTAAACCTCATTTGCCACATAGTTGCCCAATTAAACAGTGCATTGAGGTCAGCTTGTAAGTTGGAGACATCCTGTAAGGACGTTATTCCACTACATAGTTTGGTGTCATCTGCAAAGGCTGAAATGGTACTTTTAATCCCAGACCCTATATCATTAATAAAGGTATTAAAAAGTAAGGGTCTCAACACTGAACCTTGGGGTACACCACTAATAACCTTAGACTGTTTAGAGTAAAAATCATTAACCACTACTCTCTGAATTTTGTCTTTTAGCCAGTTTTCTATCAATTTACAAATTGATTTTTCCAAGCCTGTAGACCTTACCTTGCACATTAGCCGTGTGTGGGGAACTGTGTTAAACACTTTTGCAAAATTCAAGTATACTACAGGGCCTTGAAATAGTATTCGTACCCCTTGAAATTTTCCACATTTTGTCATGTTACAACCAAAAAAGTAAATGTAATTTATTAGGATTTTATGTGATAGACACAAAGTGGCACATAATTGTGAAGTAGAAGGAAAATGATAAATGGTTTTACACATTTTTTACAATTAAATATTTGAAAAAGTGTGGCTTGCATTTGAAAAATATGGCACAACTCGGGTTTCCAGTTGTGCCATATTCTTTCCATTTTGGAATGATGGATTGAACAGTACTCCGTGAGATGTCCAAAGCTTGGGATATTTTTTTTATAACCTAACCCTACTTTAAACTTCTCCACAACTTTATCCCTAACCTTTCTGGTGTGTTCCTTGGCCTTCATGATGCTGTTTGTTCACTAAGGTTCTCTAACATACCTCTGAGGGCTTCACAGAATAGCTGTTTTTTTACTGAGATTAAATTACAAACAGGTGGATTCTATTTAATAATTAGGTGACTTCTGAAGGCAATTGGTTCCAGTAGATTTTTTGTAGGGATATCAGAGTAAAGGGAGCTGAATACAAATGCACACCACACTTTTCAGATATTTATTTGTAAAAAATCTTGAAAACCATATATTATTTTCCTTCCACTTCACAATTATGTGCCACTTTGTGTTGGTCTATCACATAAAATCCCAATAAAATACATTTACTATTTTGGTTGTAACATGACAAAATGTGCAAAAATTTCAAGGGGTATGAATACTTTTTCAAGGCACTGTACATATTTTTTTACAACAAGAACTTATCTATGGGCTCTTTTATTAAACTCTCCAGTATCTTCCTGACTATAGAAGTTAAAATAACAAGTTTAACTATAGTTACTTGGTAAAGACTTTGATCCTTTCTTAAATATAGGCACCACACTGGCCCTACACCAATCCAGTGGTACTTTTCCAGTCATTAAAGAGTCACTAAAAATTAGAAACGATGGCTTGAAATGAATGAAATGAAAGAGCTCAGTTATTTTAGGATCCCTGGGTGGGTGCCATCTGGTCCAGGTGCTTTATTCACCTTTATTCTGTCTAAATATTTCTGGACCATACCACTTTCGAGCCATTGTGGATCATTTTAAGGCTGTGTCAATACCATCCCCATTGTGGACATGAGCTCCCCCATTCTCCTTTGTATACACAGAGCTGAAAAAAGTATTTAATAAATTTGCCTTCTCTGTCCCCAGTCACCCACTCTGGATTATTTTGTAAAGGGCCTACATGCTCAGACCTGACCTTTTTTACTATTAATATAGTTGAAGAATTTGTTTAGGGTTTGTCCTACTATCTTTTGCAATCTGTCATTCGTTTTGAACTTTTGCATCCTTGACTTCCTTTTTACATATTTTGTTATTCCTTGTAACATTTAAACATTTTTATATTTTTTAAAAGTTATTTTCTTATTATTTATAGCTTTTTTAACCACTTCAGCCCCGGAAGGATTTACCCCCTTCCTGACCAAGCCCTTTTTTGCGATACAGCACTGCTTCGCTTTAACTGACAATTGCACGGTCATGCGATGTTGTACCCCAACAAAATTGACATCCCTTTTTCCCACAAATAGAGCTTTCTTTTGGTGGTATTTGATCACCAAATTTTTTGCGCTATAAACAAAAAAAGAACGACAATTTTGAAAAAAAAGCAATATTTTTTACTTTTTTCTATAATAAATATCCCCAAAAATATATAAAAAAACGAATTTCTTCCACAGTTTAGGCCAATATGTATTCTTCTACATATTTTTGGTAAAAAAAATCGCAATAAGCGTATATTGATTGGTTTGCGCAAAAGTTATCGCGTCTACAAATAGGGGATAGATTTATGGCATTTTTAGTAATGATTTTTTTTTTATTAGTAATGGCGGCAATCTGCGATTTTTATCATGATTGCAGCGGACAGATCGGACACTTTTGACACTATTTTGGGACCATTGGCATTTATACAGCGATCAGTGCTATAAAAATGCACTAATTACTGTGTAAATGTCACTGGCAGGGAAGGGGTTAAACACTAGGGGGCGATCAAGGGGTTAACTGTGTTCCCTCAGCATGTTCTAACTGTAGGGGGGATAGGCTCACTAAAACATGACAGAGATCACTGCTCCCGATCACTGGGAGCAGTAGATCCCTGTAATGTTGCTAGGCAGAACAAAGAAATACCTTGTTTACCTAGGCATCTCCCTGTTCTGCCTCTCCATGCCAGCTAGCCGCGGATGATGCAGCGACGTACGGGTACGTTGTTTTGCGCACCCATGCCACTTTGCAGACGTATGTCGGCGTGAGCCGGTCGGCAAGTGGTTAACTGTGGCTGTGAGCTACATAGGTTTTATTTTAGCCTTTTAAATGTATTGCCCATGGGAAATATAGTTTGCAGTGAGTTTGTATAGTCTTTTTGAAGAATGATCAGATTCAGGTCGAGGTTTCGGGATTGCAGGAGGGTGAGGGCTGTCTGCATCCTCCATACCTACTTCTTTTGGGTCCAGAACCAATTCCTCAGACAGATCCGGACAGTCTGTGGTACCCTCTGGGGTAGTTGGATTCTCCAAAAACACTGGGCTGGGGCTCTCTGCCTCTGGAGTGTCAGGGAACAGAGACTCAAGTAGGAGAGGGTGTAGGTATCATTCTTCAGGCACTTCTTGCACTGGTTAAATATCCGTGGAGTTAAATGACTCCCCGTCTTCAGCTGGCCTGGAAGAACAGTCTCCACTCAGCACACAAGACCTCAGCAAGCTACGGTGGAGACCTCTCTTGATGGGATTTGGTCCTTCTGAGACTACATCATACACTGGAGTTTGAAGGGAAGGGCTGCTTCTCCACCTGACAGGTAGTATGCTCCCATTTAGGTTTCAGTTTACTACCTCTCTCATTCTTGGTATTTTTCACCAACACCTGCTTCAAGTGTTGGACCTCAAAAATTTTGGAGAAAATGATGATATCATCCAGATAAACTAGCACACTCTCAAAATTAGTCTCCCAAGCAACTCTCCATTAGGCAGTGAAAAGTGCGGGACAGGGAAAGGACAGACAATTAAACTCAAACAGTTCCAGGAGCATGATAAAGACAGTCTTTTTTTGTATCCTGATCGGGTAGAGAAATACTTTTCCTACCCCAACGCCATTAGTGATTTCTCCACTTGGGGGAAATGGGTAGGCATCCAAGTGGGTACAAGCATTCAACTTGCAGTAGTGGTACTGCTCCTGATTGGTGGAACATACCCTGTATGTATTGGGTGGTAAATGGTCTCTGTGTACCCGTAGTCTTCTGAGCTGGTGGCAAAGACCAACAGGTGCTTCTTTAGCAGTTGGTGTAGCAACCTCTGTTGGGGTAGGGGATAGTCCTGGAAAGGGATGTCCAGATGTTCCAGCAGTAGCTTTTATTGTGTCATGTATTGCTAGGGTTCCATGGTTGGGAAGTGCAACTGGAGTGGTCCCCAGGGTGATGAGCTGCACCACGTTCCCTTAGTGAACCTTGGAGAGGGTGTGTGCAACCAGCCGCTGCCCCGCCACCACCAGGGAGTCCTTGCGGGGGTTCTATCATCACAGTAGGCCCTTGCAGCTTCTTGTGGCCCTGATGGGGGGGACAATACTACCTCTTGGAGGGGTGTCAGTAGAAGCTTCTGCTTGGGGGGTGTCCAAACAACCCGTCCACAGGCCTTGATGATGTTGAGCCACACAGCTCGCAGACCGCAGCCTTGTGCCTAATGATCAGAACGCTCAAACTTGGCCAGCAAGAGGGGCAAGTCCAAGTCTTTAACATGCTCATGCCCAAAACAATGAGGACAGAAGAGCTGACTGAGCCACCAATACTCCTACCCGATCCACCACTTGGTCATCAATCTGGATCTTCGCCAAAGTGATGCCTTTCACTAGGATAGGCAAGTTATTTGCCACTTTAGGGGATAGCCAGGAGAGGTCCAGCTGGTCTTGCATTCTAAAACAATAGACGTAGAAGTCATACTCCATGACTGTGACTTCAGACCTCCTGTCCATTGACAATGGCGGTCACCACTGGGCTTGCAACCATTGACTGTAGTTGGCTGGAACTTAGTGTTACCAGTTCCTGGGGTCATCCCTCTGCCGAGAAGCCACTAGTTTAACGGCGTTCTGTGTGTGCTTTGAATTTGTGGCCTGTCACAATTCTTGCTTACATGCCCAAAACAGTGTGTTGAGTGTGGATATTAGCAGGTTATTGAATAATTATGCTTTGGAAGCTTCTTGGATACATCAAACAGCTTTACTTTTATGGAGGATGTTAGATTATGCCTTTACATCATGTAGACAAAAAACAGGAAGAGAACACAAACGAAGTGGAGAGGGTTACCTGTCCAAAACATACCCCCCCTAAAATTTTTACAATGGGCCATCAGAGGGGGTGAGGAATCTGATAAGTGGACCTTATACTTTTGTCTTTAAATACTCCTTAAAATAAATGTTATACTGATGTTGACCAAGAATGTTTGCGTCTAATCTGCTTGCAATGTTATGTGCAAAAGTACTATTTTTTCTTTTCTTGTGTGACTCCACAGTTTCCTTCAACCCCACAGGAATGCCAGACTGTGGCATCCCACTTTGCCCAGTGGTGGGACTTTCCCAACTGCGGAGGGGCAACTGATGGGAAACATGTCCACATCGTCCCACCCCCCAACTTGGGGTCATACTATTATAATTACAAAGGGTTTAATAGTATTGTGATGTTGGCGGTGGTGTCAGCGACATACGAGTTTTTGTATGTGGACAAGAATGGCTTGATGTCAGATGGTGGAGTCATCGCCCAGATGGAGTTTTACAGATGGCTCCAGAATGGTGGCTTGGGCTTGCCACCTCCGGAAGACAACGTGGCTGGTCTTCCATTCGTGTTCGTCGCTGATGAAGCGTTTGGGCTTGGTGAACACCTGATGAGGCCATTTCCCATGAGGACCCTCACCCTGTACCAGAGGGTTTTTAACTACCGGTTGGCCAGAGCCAGAAGAGTGGTGGAAAATGCTTTCGGCATAATGGCCAGCAGGTTCCGCCTATTCCTGATGCCAATCCACATGGCGGAATATAAACTCAACCGTATAGTGCTTGCCTGCTGCATTATGCACAATTTTCTAAGGAAAAATGCTACGACCTACTCAGTTGGGCCTGAGGCCAGCTTTCCAGATCAATCAACCCTAACGGCACTTGAAGCTGGCTGTCCTGGCTTGCCCCCCCAAAGTCAGACAAAAATATTTGGAGTACTTTGAGGGTAGGGGGGCCATTGATATGCCAGCAAATGTTTGAGAAACATTTTTCAAATACATTTTTATTTTAAACTGAAATAGTATTTAATTTGATTTACTGCTTGTGTTTCTTTAAGCTGTCTCCTAGGTTCTCCAATGAGCTTTTCTTTTTGGCCATTTTCTTAAATAGTGCAAACGTAATTTATTTGATACACGAGGCGACAATCTCTTCTCCAGCTAACTATTATGTTGTGGGTCTGCTACACACACACATTGTTTTTGTTAATGTATGTAATGCATTAATGATAAAAATAATCATCCTTTTCAGCACCATGAATTAATTGTTTGGAGTGCCTAAAATGGCATGATTGGGGCCAATTTTAGAGCACCGTGTGGGTTATTTACGAAAACAAATACACTTTGCACTACAAGTGCACTTGAAAGTGCACTGAAAGTGCACTTGTAGTGCAAAGTGGATTTACCTTTAGTAAATAACCCCCATTGTCACTGTAAACACCAACTTACTCCAAAAACTGGTATTGAGCATTGAAAGAAGAAGCCACACATTGTTGAGTATAAAACATTTTACTCCGTGCACATTCACATGTGCATTAGAAAAGGGTTTTTGAACAAACCAACCAAATCTTTGTTTTTATGTTTGACATTAGAAATATATTTTTTTTGGTTAAACAGGCATGTTTCAAACCATAACATACACAACTCAGGAACTTACAAAGTTCAACTTTGAAAAAGTGAAGGCAGTAACAGACATTAGTATGTCAAAACTGTGTTGATCTTGCCTTTATCGGATGGGGTGATGTCACCCCTGTAAAAGCCAAATTTTGAAGATGCACACAAATTGGGAGTCAAAATGTGGATTTCCCTCCTGATCCCATGCCTAATGTCAACATGTGCTAGCTCCCATCATGGGGGATCAATGGACATGTTTCGGGGGTGCAACCCCTTCCTCTCACCTACTTGAGTTGCGAGGAAGGGGTTGCACCCACAAAACGCGTACATTGATATCCCGTGATGGCAGATAGCACATATTGACACACTGTGTGCATCTTTAAAATTTGGCTTTTAAAATACTTTAAAACTTGATTTAAAAGAAAAAAATCCACAAAAAAAGGTACAATTTTTGTGTGTTTTAGATTCTGCCTAAAACATCAATGATGTTCTTCATTTTTTTTTAACATCATTTATGTTTTCCTTTATCAGCTCTAAATCCTGATTGCACACCATTATCTCCCCGATGAGGACTTGATGGTGAAATTAGTTTCTTCTTCCACAACATCCACATCACCTAAAATAAAAAAAAAACATGTATTATAAATATGCAGGCATACATCTATCACCTGAAGCTGTGATCTCAGACACTGACCTGTTGTGGTCACGATTTCGCCCACTTCCTGAACTTCTCCCTCCACATCCTCAGGTTCTGCATCCACATCCTCAGGTTGTTGTGTGGTGACTTCCCCTTCTTTATGAGGTGTGGGGTTCCTGGTGTCCTCATATGTCCCGATTCTTTTCTCCCCTAAGTGAAAACAAAAAAGGTATACTTAGCACTCAGATATTTGAGGCAAGAAATAGGAATATGAAACATTGCTTGGAAGTGTCGTACAATTGTCTGTTTTGGCAGAGTTCAAAGCTGAAGACATGATTTTTTCCCTTTCTTAAAGCTGTAATACTTACCTTTTTTTGGTAAAGTTTCACACATGGAGACACCCCTAGTATTCACTGGAGCACCTGTCTGGGACACCCTAAAAAGGGTGTTCTGGTGTCCCACACTAGTGCTCCTGCGTCCAGATAGTGTGACAGTGTAAACAGTTGCTGAGAGTCCTCACCTTACACTGAATCAAGTTTGCATTTCATTCTAGTTACAAACCCATCTAGACAACAAACTTCTTTTAACCTCCCTGGCGGTATGATTATTTCGGCTTTTAGGTGCTGAAAGTGGTACCATTATTTTTGCATGGAAATGTGGCGTTTTATATTGTAGGCCTGTAATTCTTAGGAA
Organism: Aquarana catesbeiana; assembly: GCF_042186555.1. Classification (NCBI taxonomy): domain Eukaryota; kingdom Metazoa; phylum Chordata; class Amphibia; order Anura; family Ranidae; genus Aquarana; species Aquarana catesbeiana. The sequence goes on along the minus strand of NC_133326.1, from coordinate 80,983,616 downwards.
TAACTCACTGAAATCTGTCCAAACAAGAGTCATCCTGGGTATGATAAAGTTTGGAACACAAAATCATAAATTATAATATAATAAATAACTATAAATAATAACAAATAATAATATAATAGTAATAATACTTTTTATTCAATAAATTTTAGTAAATAATATAAATCAAAAACACTGACATTTTTTTTGGCCAAACAAGTGTGCAATATTAGTAGTCATATTGCTTTAGTAAACATCTGGGGTATGGAAAATTTTAAAACAGGGTACAGCACAAAGTCGGACGTCACAGTCAGGACAGTAGAACCGGCTTTCTTTTCTGATTTTCCTTCCTGTGTTGTCACGTTTAGAGCAGCAAACCGCACACATCCTTGTGGGTGCTGCCTTCTTTTCCGTTGGTGGAATGTGGTCCATAAAGTGTCGACCTGTCAGGCGTTCTGGGTTCACAACGCCAGCAGCACGACGTCCAGATCTATTTACAGTGGTTGGTGTTTGGTGCTTGAGAAATATAAGTTCGGCAACTTTCCAAACGAAGTCTGCATGAACCACAGGCCTGTCACTCTTTTTTTTTAGAAGAATGAACGCATTCCACAGGCACTGTTCAAGAAGATGCCTGAAGATTTTTTTGTAATATTTTTTTTTGTTGCTTTCTCATAGCAGGATAAAAATTCATGGCCTGGTCAGCTCTATCAACACCTCTCATGGTGTTGTTGTAGTCCATTACGACTTGAGGTTTCATTACGTCTTTTCCACCTTTTGTATGTACCATGACAGTAGAGGTGTTGTGAATGGTACTTATTAGGCACACATCTTTTTTGTCTCGCCATCTTAGTGCCATCATTTTGCCTTTTTGCCAGGCAACTATTTCTCCTGCCTTGAGCTTTTTATCGCCAAAGGTTGGTATGTCACACCGGTTAGCTCTAACAGTCCTGTATGCATCCGTCTTGTGTTGTAGAAGGAACTCATAGAGTTCTGGAGAAGTATAAAAATTATCTGTGGTTACACAGTACCCCTGATTCAGCAATGGCTCAATCAAAGTAAGAACAGAAGCGGTTGCCATTCCATAATTACTGAATCTGTCGTTGAATTTGGTCCCTTTCCTGGTGTAAAGGACCGAATTCCATATGTAACCAGTGCTGGCTTCACAGAGCATGAATGATTTTATGCCGAATCGTGCTCTCTTAGATGCGATGTACTGTATCCAGTTAAGTCTTCCTTTGTAGGCCATTAGACTTTCGTCAAAACTGACGTCTCTGTCTGGTACATAAGTCTGCTGGATTTTTCAGAATAATTTGATACAGATCCCAAATCTTTTTCAGTTTTGGAGCTGGATGAGAAGTCTCATCAAATTCTTCATTATTTTGAAAATGCAGATATTTCATTATGAGAGAAAATTTGTATTCCGACATGATGGTGCCAAAAAAGGAGTGGCTAGTATTTTGTTGGTTGTCCGGTACCACTTCTGCAGGGGTTTCCACACCACTCCCTGGAGAATAAATAGGCCCAGAAACTTCCAGATGTCCTCTTTGGTCACTGGTTCCCATTTTCTGCTCCTTGAAAACCTCTGAGGTATAGCAGCTTGTTGCTCCTGGTACCGACTGGTCTCTGTAACAATTCTTTCTATAGCCTCATCAGTCAAAAAGAGTTGGAGGTATCCCAAGGGGCTGTCATCTTCAACCTCCACTTTGATACCAGGTGCTCCGGTAAACGGGAATCTTGGGGGTGCTGTGTGCTCCGTACCGCAATCAATCGAGCACCAAGTCCGCACATCACAGGACACAGTCACAGGATCATCGCTGAAATCGCTTTCCGTGTCTGATGACGAACTTCCCCATGAATCGCTATCACTCACTTCTGCAAGCGATTCTGTCTAGCTGTCGCTGTTTTCCAGCAGGTCATATGCCGCTTTTGAGGTTGAAGCGCACTTTTTTGATGCCATGGTCGCTCTGCAGTTTCCAGACAGAAAATATAGTAAAACTGCAGGCAGGGGCACTGGACAAAGCACTGGGGGGCAAACTGAGGTCAATTTTATTTTATTTAGTAATGTAATCCAATATGATTACAATGTGTCAGTGTGTTTGTGTTTTATACTTTTTGAATTTGCCGCCGGTTCCACCCCCTGTGTCGCTACGCTCGCAGGGAACGGAAGCCAGGGAAAAATCAAAAAAATAAAAAAATATTCTAAACTTTATTCTGGCGTAAAGAAAAATAAACATTATTCAGGAGATCACGAGAAATAATAAAGAAATCAGTTTGTCAGAACTCTGTGTGAATATCAGCAGCAAAATAACTTCATTATTCTAGCATTATAAAGAAGAAGAGAATGCGCTGCATTAAAAGATTTTAAAAATTTGCAGCGTGACAAATGTGCTATCTCCATTACGAACGCTAGTTTTACCAGAACGAGCGCTTCCATCTCGTACTTGATTCAGAGCATGCGTGGAATTTTGTGCGTCGGAATTGTGTACACACACACGGAATTTACGACAACGGATTTTGTTGCCAGAAAATTTGAGATCCAGCTCTCAAACATTTGTTGTCAGAAATTCTGACAGAAAATGTCAGATGGAGCATACACACGGTAACAGTTTTATTAGGGTTTCCAGACTTAAGCTGTGGAATAGGTAATGGAAAGGTCTGTATGTCCGATCAATGGATTGATAAGGTCCTGGCATCAGTTAACAGTTTGTGTATTGTATAAAGTGAAGGAAGGAGGGGGGAAAGGTCACTGTGGCTATGCATTCTTATGACAAAATGGCATGGGAGACTGTGACGCAAAAAAAATGGCTGCTACACATATAGCTATCCTGGTGCCCAGTAAGCATTACCATAACAGTAGAGGCTTCCTTTCTGCAGCTGATTTGAAACACAGGCATGAAGCTATTCTGGAATGCTAGCAGTAAATATACATATTGGTAGCGTCAAGAAACCAAGACAAAATTGTTATTGCATTTTATAGCACTCTGTTGTGTGTTTTAGTAACCGTAATGAAACCTTATATTATGATGTTCAATTTTGGCTTCAAATTATTTCATTCTTCCATCCTTCTTTGCCGAACATTCAATCCATTAGGCTATGCTTCATATATCAAGAGGATGATATGTTATAACTCAGCTAATCAGTATTAATTCCAATTTCGAACTGTTCTTGTACTTATAGTTATTATATGATTTCAACCTTCCCTGTTCTCAAGCGGTCTTATATTTCAGCTTGACAGCGGTGTTTAGTTTGGTGTAATCTCTGGAAGTTATTTACTGGTTGTGCCACTCGAACATATCAAACTGTGCCATAAATAAATAGTTCTTCTATATTACCTAAATACAAGAGCGTGGCGCATAGTTCATTCTGTCCGTCCTTCACTAATTTGTTCTATGACACCTGCTGTGATCAGAAGAATGATTTAATCTGCCAAATTCCCAAATATCTGAAAGTGTATACGGAGGTGCTACAAGTCTGTAGTTTATCTTAACAAAATAATAGCTTTTCTGACATGAAATGTAGCTTTCCGGTGTCAGTATTTTACAACATTATACATAAGATAATACAATAAATTTTTGCTGCTTGACACGCTCGGGTTGAGGTAATCTGAGTTAATGTTGTTTCATTTCTCAGTGTGCTGACATCTGCCAACCATGATGTTACCAACTAATTGTGCTGCTTAAAGTCTACCGCTCTAGAACATACATCGTAATAGAAAAGCACATGATTTTAAGTGTGTTAGAAAGAAATCTGTCAGATTAATTTTTTTCTATTTTACCAAATATGAATAACCAAAAAGGTTACATAGTTACATAGTGAACCAACAAGGTTCACCTTATTAAAACAACCAATGCTGCTTAGTGAATTTACACTATTGCCTTAGAGCAGGGATAGGCAACCTTTAAGAGGTGGAGATCTACATGAAAGAGGTCAAAGTTCACCAGGGTTTGGCCCTTTTTTTTAATTTTTTTTTTTTTTTATTTTAGAAAATTAACCCGCAAGGTCTAACTAAATAGTAAGGAAAACTTCGAAAAATATAATAAAACAAATGTCAGTGTAAAAATATAAACTAAGCCTACCTTAAAAGTGGATAGTCAGTAGGGCAGTGGACAGTGTCAGTAGGACAGTGGATGGTGTCAGTAAAGCAGAGGATGGTGTTAGTAGAGAAGTGAGCATGTCAGTACGGCTGTGGACAGTGCCAGTAGAGCAGTGGACATGTGAGTAGGGCAAAGGATGGTGTCAGTAGAGAAATGGATGGTGCCAGTAGAGCAGTGGGCATGTCAGTAGGGCAGAGGATGGTGTCTGTAGAGAAGTGGATGGTGTCAGTAGGGCAGAGGATGGTGTCAGTAGAGAAGTAGATGGTGTCAGTAGAGAAGTGGATGGTGTCAGAGCACTGGGCGTGTCAGTAGGGCAGAGGACTGTGTCAGCAGAGCAGTAGATGGTGTCAGTAGAGAAGTGGATGGTGCCAGTAGAGCAGTGGGCATGTCAGTAGGGCAGTGCATGGTGTCAGTAAGGCAGTGGATGGTGTCAGTAGGGTAGTGGAGGGTGTCAATTGGTAGAGCAGTGGACGGTGTCAGTACGGCAGAGGACTGTGTCAGCGGAGCAGTAGATGGTGTCAGTAAGGCAGAGGTTAGTGTCAGTACGGCAGTGGACAGTGCCAGTAGAGCAGTGGACATGGCAGTAGGGCAGAGGATGGTGTCAATAGAGCAGAAGATGGTGTCAATAGAGCAGAAGATGGTGTCAGTAGAGAAGTGGATGGTGTCAGTAGAGCAGTGGGCATGTCAGTAGGGCAAAGGATGGTGTCAGTCAGTAGAGCAGTGGACAGTGTCAGTAGGGCAGAGGACTGTGTCAGCGGAGCAGTAGATGGTGTCAGTAAGGCAGAGGTTAGTGTCAGTACGGCATTGGACAGTGCCAGTAGAGCAGTGGACGGTGTCAGTTGGGCAGTGGATGGTGTCAGCAGGGCAGTGGATGGTGTCAGTAGGGCAGAGGTTGGTGTCAGTAGGGCAGAGGTTGTTGTTAGGAGGGCAGTGGATGGTTTCAGTCAGTAGAGTAGTGGATGGATATAGTTTACATAGTTTACTATGCCTCAATTTTGAATGAACACAGTAAGCCAATCACTCACAGTATCCATTCAGAGAAGGAAGGGGCTGGTAATTTACATAATTACTGGCCCCATTCCCTGCTCACCATCCTGAAGATCCCCCACAGCAGCTGAAAGAAGAGGAGAGGAAGGGAAGCTGGTATCGCCTCAAGAGAGGGACTGGGCAAGAGAAGCAAGGGGGACCTGGACAGGGGGGCAACAGTGGTGGTATTTGCTGGAACCAATCCCTGTATTTTCCTCCTGCAGCAGCTGAATGCCAGGAGAAGAGAAGAAGCTAGCTATTAGCTGTATGAAGGGGAGATCGGTTCCAGTAAATACCGTCCCTGCTCCTGTCCAGGGGTTTCTGGTGTCGGCAAGGAAGGGGCACGATCTACGCATCACCTGCCCATGATCGACGAGTAGCTGACCCCAGCTTTAAAGCATTGTTTCTCAACCAAAATGCTGTTTAGGTTCCCCTGGTGTGTCGCAAGCACAGGACCCAGTAGGCCCTAGATTAGCATCATGAGTTGCCATAGCGCAGGCAGGTTTCCAGCACCATAACAACCAATGATGCTATAGGGTCACAATGCAAGATGTCATTCTTTGCTATGGTGTTGGTGGCCACCCTTCCCATTTGCATGCACAATGCTGATCTAAGGCAGGTAGTACAGGCCTGCCCTTAGCATTTAGGAAAGGACAGAAGTCCACCACCCCCAGGTCTGCTCCACCTCCTGCCCTCTGCCATGCTGCTGGAGCCAAAAGGTAAGGCACATGTGAAGTGGGAACTGTGTGACTGGGGGGGAGGGTCTATAATGGAGGGCCTGTGTAATTGGGCGGCCTCCAATGTGATGAGTAAACTCATAGGGGTGATAGGGGGACTTTGAAGTAATGGGGGGGGGGGGCTTGCATATATAATGAGTACTCTGATGTATAGGGAGGTCTTTGATGTATAGGGAGGTTTCTGAGATGAGCAGACTCTGACATGATGGGGGAACTCTGACGTGAAGGGGGGTTTCTGATGTTAATTTTATTAAGGTGGTTGTGTGTATTGTCCCAGGCTCAGGTTTCCCATTGATAAGTAACATTTACGGTGTTTACATTTTAACAAAGTGAACACATAATGTAAAAGAATGGTGTGGTTTATTTGCTGTAATAATTGTATTGTAAATGGATTTAGTTATGTAGCTTTTGTGTTCTGTGTGTGTTTCATGTACTATGAGTAGCTAGCATGTTTTGATCACTGATCATCCTATGCTCTACTTGCCTCACCTTTAAGTGAGACCTTACTGACAAAAATTTTAATTAAAGCACTACAACTACAGGCAGAGCAAAAAAAAAAAAGGAAAATATCCACGCAGTGAGCCCTCCCAAACTTCAAGGGTTAAATGCCTGTTAAGTCTAGGGGGTTGCAGAAGAGGCAGTGTAAATTACCTTCTCCCCTCTTCAGCAAACTCCCTAGATCTTCTTTTCCCCCACCACACACAGGGCCGGTTCTACTTCTAGGTAAACTATGCAGCCGCCTAGGGCGCGGTCTAGACGCTATGTAGGTTTTCGGTGCGGTGGTGACTGTATGCAGGGGATGCCTCTGTCTGCAGCATGTAACTAACTCAGATGGCAGCCACCCCGTCCATAAGTAAGTAGTGTCAGAGGTGCAGCTCAGCACTGAAGGACTGTGTCCCGACAGAACAGAAGCACACGGTCAGTGACCTATCTGTCTCTCCCTCTCTGAGTCTCTGCCTCTGCCCATACGTGATTCCAATACCGAGTCATGTGACCCCGCTCCCCACCGCGTCACCGCCATTCATAGAGGCTGCTTTCCCTCCCAGCCTGACCTGTACAGTGGCAGCGTGAGCTATAGCCTAAATGGGTTGAAGTAGTGGGCACTCCATGGGTGGTGACAGCTGGAGCCTGGAGGCACCAAGGCAGAGGTTGCTCCTGGCACTGGCAGGGTCGTCGGATGCATGTAGGGCCCCGGTTAGTGAAGAACACTGACATTGTGTTAGGGATCAGGTAGGTCAGTGTAATGGTCAGGTAGGTTAGTGTAGGGGTCAGGTAGGTCAGTATCGGTATCAGGTAGGTCAGTATACAGGTCAGGTAGGTCAGTGTAGTGGTCAGGTAGGTTAGTGTAGGTGTCAGGTAGGTCAGTGTAGGCAGGCCAGTGTAGGGGTCAGGTAGGTCAGTGTAGGTCAGTGTAATGGTTAAATAGGTCACATGGGTTACATAGGTAGGGCAAAGCAGGTGGAGTCAAGCGTGGAGCCAAGGGGGCAGCAAAATTAGGTTTCACCTACGGTGTCAAAAATCCTTGCACCAGCCCTGACCACACGCAATGGTTTCTTCTGTCGGCTCATACATCCTGTAGTACTGTACGAGACGATGGGAGATACCACAGCATGCAGTGGGGGGAGCAAGTAATCCACACACCTGGAAGGTAAGTATAGAACCTCTTTTATTGCAGATACATAACAGGTGATCTTGTGCTGACAGGTCACTTTAACAGTTGTGTGTCGATTAGTTTAGAGAAGTTGTCTTTTAATAAACGCCCCACCCCCACCCCCCTGAGTGCAGCCCACCTGAGATAATACTTACCTTCATCTTTGATCCAGAGAACCTTCTTTCAACAAGGTTCCAGACAGTTCCATTTAATACTGTGCATGCACACCATTGCCCTTTTAATTTCCATGGGTAAGCCATATTCATGGCAGCCTCCAGTGGTACCTTGGTTACCCCCGCGAATGAATAGAGCAGTAGTGCCCATGTGTAATATGAAGAGGAGCCATCCGAGGACCTTGTTGGAGAAATGATCCCTGGATCAGGGAAAAGGGTAAGTATTATTCTAGGTGGTCTGTACTTGAGCCCACTCCCCATAGGGCCCTTAATTTTTGACCGGTACTGTACTGGTTTACTGTTCGCAAATTTCTTACTCTTATTTTGCTGCACACTGTGAGCTTATCATAGCGTGCCTCATAAGCTAGTCAGATAGAGCCTGCCTCATTCCTGGTTATAGAATGTTTCCTCATCAGTCTTACTGTCAATCACCTCCCCCTATCGTTTGGATTTCAGGTCATGGAGGCTCAGCATTACATGTGGTCATTTCCTACTGTTGTCTGCATGAAAATGCAGTCTGCCCAGTCCACTCTTCCAGACATGTACCGACCATCACATTTTTTTAATATTTGTATGATCCCACCCAGGAACCAGCCCACTGCTGGCATTGGAGTTGAGGGTTCTTAATAGGCGTATTGAGTAAAGGTGCTGTGATGTTTTCAGAAAACTATATATAGCTTCCTGCTTGGCCCTCCCACCAGTCATGATGATGTCAGCGGGTCTAAAACAAGGTATATTATATAAATGCAAATGTTTATTTAAATAAATCATTAGCATGTTGATGAAGCGGTGAGGGAGGAACCAGGAAAGAAAAACTTTAAGAAGAATAAAGCTAAACTCTGGGATAAGCAAATATTGTTTAAATACAAGAAGGTGTATTCTTACTTAAATCTTGGTGTAATCTGTGTATTTTTTCCAGATTTGTGCAGTAAATGTGAAACTTTGCCCCTGCGCAGGAGCTTCCTGTAATACAGTCCGGTCCCTGCCTCTTTCTCCATATTCAGGGAGACTGGTCTTGTATCTTCCCCAGACAGCCTGTAGGGAATCTCTCCCACAGGTCAGCTCTCTGCACAAATTATATGCAGTACAATTATCATGTCACTGCCACTTTTACATGTCAATAACCAGTTTTGCAAAGGTGTTTGGTGCATACAAAGTGGACTTATATTCTCTAGGTCTATAAAGGAAAATAATAAAATTAAAGTTTTGTGCTCGGAGTTCAGCTTTTAACTTCAGCTTTATTAAAGGTAATGCTCCCTATAGGAATATGGACCTGTTAAAAAAAATGGAAAATTTTTCTTGGAAAGATTACCTGGAACAGTTGGCAATTTTAGACATGATAGTGCTTGGATACAACTCTGCCCCAAGCTACTTCACCAATTCTGTCTCAGAAGATCACCTAGATAGTCCTCTCTGCTCCTCCAAAGACTTCCTGCTCTTTAAATCCCTTGTCTTCTGCTCACATGTGAGCCTCTCACATCTTCTGGAACTCTATTCCCCAACCTGCCCTGCTAGTTCTTACTTTTAGGCGATCCCTAAAAATTTAATTCTTCAAGGAAGCCTATCCTGCTTTCAACTAACATCTGAATCTTTTATTTCTCTGATCAACTCATCCCTCACAGTTATTACCTTTTGTTCCGCTTGTCCCTCCCTATTAGATTGTAAGCTCTTAGGAGCAGGGACCTCCTAACTCTCTTGTATTAAATTGTATTGTAAGGCCAGCCATAGACAGAGTGAATTTCTTTCCTGCAACCACGGGTCAACCACGCTCAATTCCCCCATGAACACAGTCAGTGTTAATGGGAAAATCCCTCCCGCTAAGTCATTGTGTTCTTCCAGTGGGGGGTGGCGGAAGCTGTCCGACAGGGAGAACACAGTGATATTGCGTGTAAAATTTGACAGGCTTGTTGTACCCAAGTGGATCGATTGATCCACTTGGGTACATTCGGCCTGCCCATACACGGTTTGATTCCTGGCCGGCTCCTGCTGAACCGATTGAGATTTGATCCGTCTATGGCTGGCTGAACTGTACTGTCTGCCTATAATGTAAAGCACTGTGCAAACTGTTGGCGCTATATAAATAATAATAATAATAATTACAATTGGATATGTATACAAAGCTAGCTGTTATGTACACAAAAGGGTACTAATTTTATTTTTCAGGTAGCTTTAATACAGTTCTTAAAGCCTTCCTTCCAGTCCTCTCAAGAAGTAAAAGCAATTACATTTAAGACAGCGAGCTTTCCTTTGCTAAAATGCATGTGACAGTATTTTCTGTGCAAACCTTTACTACTCCAGATGACTGAGAACATATAGTCAAATCTGTTTTACCATGACGAGCCACAGTAACATTCCTATTAGGGTAGAAAAAATGAAAAAAAAAAATAATATATATATATATAATAGACTAAGGGCATTCAGCGCAAACAATAATAAATGTAAAATGAGTGTAAAATGCAAGCTGAACACTATAGGATTCACCAGCCTAAAGAAACAATTAATAATACAAAGTTAGTGCAGCGCAAATAGTAGATGAAAATGTCCTTATAATCTCATAAACCAAGCAATTGATCTTGGTAGAAAAACGCTGATGTAGTTCCCACGAGCACCAATAATCACCAAACCAGTAGATAAATGCGCTTACCGAACAGGGTGGACCCCTTAATTATAGGAGGTCATGTGAGCCTGGGTTCCTTAGGCACTGATTGCGACCTGGATCTCTTGAGGACACCGATATTTAACATCCGTCAGTGGTCACATAAAGACTGGATCTGGTTAGTAACATCGCTCTTTGGGTTTCTTGATTATATCCCCGTGTTGTTCTCCTCCTTGGTCATGGCGATGGCAGCAGAACACCCAGACACCTAAAACCGGCTTCTTCCGCCAGCAGCATGTACGTGCCTGGGTGTTCTGCTGCCATCGCCATGACCAAGGAGGAGAACAACACGGGGATCTAATCAAGAAACCCAAAGAGCGATGTTACTAACCAGATCCAGTCTTTATGTGACCACTGACGGATGTTGAATATCGGTGTCCTCAAGAGATCCAGGTCGCAATCAGTTCCTAAGGAACCCAGGCTCACATGACCTCCTATAATTAAGGGGTCCACCCTGTTCGGTAAGCGCATTTATCTACTGGTTTGGTGATTATTGGTGCTCGTGGGAACTACATCAGCGTTTTTCTACCAAGATCAGTTGCTTGGTTTATGAGATTATAAGGACATTTTCATCTACTATTTGCGCTGCACTAACTTTGTATTATTTATTTATATATATATATTATTATTATTATACAGGATTTATATAGCGCCAACAGTTTACGTAGCGCTTTACAACTTGAGGGTAGACAGTACAAATACAATACACTTTGATACAGTAGGAATCAGAGGGCCCTGCTCCTTAGAGCTTACAATCTAAGAGGGAAGGTCAAAAGAAACAAGAGGTAATAACTGTGGGTGATGTGCTGATTGAGAAGATAAATGTACAGTTGTTAGGTGGGGGCCAGATAGGCTTCTCTGAAGAGATGAGTTTTCAGGGATCGTCTGAAAGTGGATAAAGTAGGAGAAAATCGGACGGATTAGGGTAGAGCATTCCAGAGGATGGGGGAGGCTCTGGAGAAGTCCTGAAGGTGAGCATGGGATGAGGTGACAAGGGAGTTTGAGAGCAGGAGGTCTTGGGAGGAGCAAATATATATATATATATATATATATATATATATATATATATATATATATAATGTCCAGTATGGTGGCCTGACTTTATGGAAGGAGTCCGGGGGGCTGTATAAGCAGACCACTCACCTGTGGCCCTTGTCGGTTTCAGTGCATGGTTTTACGTCACCAGGCCGACTCTGCCAGCTCACCTCTTGTTCGGTGAGTCTGTGTATTCGAATTCCAGTGTGTTGCGGTTCCTCATTCGTGGTTTTCGTTGATCGTTTCTTGCTCACTGTTGCAGGTAGGATTCGCAAACCTTTCTTGTGTCAAGCATTTTTGTTTCGATTTGTCATGTTCCCCATTCATAATTACCGTCACTGTAGGTCCACAGGTTCCCTCTGTCTCTGTGGCATGTGACGCAAATGTGGAGCAGCCGTCATTGGCTAAAGTTGCAAGTCCCATAATTGAAGTTGTTGCAGATTTATACGCCCCCTACTGACCAGATAGGCTGTCCCAACTTGTCCACCCGGGGTGGCTGTGCGGGGGTCAGCAGGCCCTAACCGGTACCAGAGGTGGAGGGGAAGTTGAGGGGATGTCTAGCACCTGTATTGAAGCACCAGTTTGCAGTATGGGTGGAGGATTGGAAAATGGCACAGAGTGGGGAACGTAGACCTGCAAAGTGCTGACAGAATAGTTCTGTGTCAATGACCCTCCAGTTGGTAGTGGCCTGGGACTGCATAAGCCTGGCTGCAGCTTTAGCAGAAAATGATCCGTGATAGTTATAAAAAGAAAACCCCCCATACTTGGAACCTAGGTCCACCACTGCTAGGAGGCACAAGTCCAGCTCTTCCCTCCTGCTGGGGTTGGCCGAGCAAAGGACATCAGAGCAATAAAGAGCTACTTCCCTATCTGAGTATTTCTGCCCCCTATTTTGGCGTGCCGTCCAGCTGACCAGGGCACACCTCAGGTCTATGTTAGGTTTTAAGTCTTGTGGGGTCTTTATGTGGTTTATATCTGTCTCGGTTGAAGGGCTTCGACCATAAATAAGAAGGCCAGTATGGTGGCCTGAATTTATGGGAGGAGCCCAGAGGGCTATATAAGCAGACCACTCACCTGTGGTTCTTGTCAGTTTCCAGTGCACAGTACCCTCCCGCCTATTCTCCCTTTCAGGGCACTTCTCAACACATTCTCTCCACAATCATCCACCACTTATCCTGGGTATGCCTCCTTTTTTGGCATGCCGTCCAGCCAACCAGGGCACACCTCAGGTCTATGTTATGTTGTAGGTCTTGTAGCGTCTTTATGGGGTTCATATCTGTCTCAGTTCAAGGGATTCAACTATATATATATATATATATATATATATATATATATATATATATATATATACTGTATATATATATATATATATATATATATATATATATATATATTATCACACAAAAGTGAGTACACTCATCACATTTTTGTAAATATTTTATTATATCTTTTCACGTGACAACACTGAAGAAATTACACTTTGCTACAATGTAAAGTAGTGAGTGTACAGCTTGTATAACAGTGTAAATTTGCTGTCCCCTAAAAATATCTCAACACATAGACATTTGTGTCTAAACTGTTGGCAACAAAAGTGAGTATACCCCTATATGAAAATGTCCGAATTGGGCCCAAAGTGTCAATATTTTGTGTGGCCACCATTATTTTCCAGCACTGCCTTAACGCTCTTGGGCATGGAGTTCACCAGAGCTTCACAGGTTGCCACTGGAATCCTTTTCCACTCCTACATGACAACATCACAGAGCTGGTGGATGTTAGAGACCTCCACCTACCGTTTGAGAATGCACCACAGATGCTCAATAGGGTTTAGGTCTGGAGACATGCTTGGCCATCACCTTTACCCTCAGCTTCTCTAGCAAGGCAGTGGCCATTTTGGAGGTGTATTTGCAGTCGTTATCATGTTGGAATATTGCCCTGCAGCCCAGTCTCCGAAGGGAGGGGATCATGCTCTGCTTCAGTATGTCACAGTACATATTGGCATTCATGGTTCCCTCAATGAACTGTAGCTACCCAGTGTCGGCAGCACTCATGCAGCCCCAGACCATGACACTCCCACCACCATGCTTGACTGTAGGTAATATACACTTGTCTTTGTACTCCTCACCTGGTTGCCGTGACACGCTTGACATCATCTGAAGCAAACAAGTTTATCTTAGTCTCAGTAATCATGGTCTTCAGCAAACTGTTTGTGGGTTTTCTTGTGCATCATCTTTAGAAGAGGCTTCCTTCTGGGATGACAGCCATGCAGACTAATTTGATGCAGTGTGCAGTGTATGGTCTGAATATTGACAGGCTGACCCCCCACCCCTTCAACCTCTGCAGCAATGCTGGCAGCACTCATACATCTATTTTCTAAAAACAACCTCTGGATATGATGCCGAGCACGTGCACTCAACTTCTTTGGATGACCATGGCGAGGCCTGTTCTGAATGGAACCAGTCCTGGTAAACCACTGTATGGTCTTGGCCACCATGCTTCAGCTCGGTTTCAGGGTCTTGGCAATCTTCTTATAGCCTAAGCCATCTTCATGTAGAGCAACGATTATTTTTTTCAGATCCTCAGGGAGTTCTTTGCCACGAGTTCCATGTTGAACTTCCAGTGACCAGTATGAGAGAGTGAGAGCGATAACACCAAATTTAACATACCTGCTCGGGGAGGAAAAATGCGAATTGGCCCAATTTGGACATTTTCACTTAGGGGTGTACTAACTTTTGTTGCCAGCGGTTTAGACATTAATTGCTGTGTATTGAGTTATCTTGGTGGGACAGCAAATTTACACTGTTATACAAGCTGTACACTCACTACTTTATATTGTATCAAAGTGTAATTTCTTCAGTGTTGTCACATAAAAAGATACAATAAAATATTTACAAAAATGTGAGGGGTGTACTTACTTTTGTGAGATACTGTATATATTCTTTTTTGTCAGCTGCTGCTCGTGGAAGGTGAGGTATTGGCAGTGAATTTGCCATACTTAAACAAAGCTAATACAATAAGGAAATACTTTTTTTGTATATTTACCGTAGTTCTAAAATGTGCATTTTTCACTTGCACTTTTGGTATGTGGAAGAAATGTACCTTTCTCTTTCAGGTGTATCATTAGCATAGAGCTAAACAGTCTTTAAAATCTCCTAAATGTCTTAATGTGACTTTAAAAATTATTTTCAATCTTTCTAAACCTGCAATTTTCATGAAAAGAATACCTGGTGATTCTGCCTCATTTAATAACTTCATGTTTTGGAATGACAACTTTCTCCTTATCATGTCACTGTGTTGTTACCCGTCACATGCACCCCTGCTGAAAACTGCAAGTGGCTATATATCGTCTCACATTACAACATGATCATGTAGGCATGATTGTGTCACCATAAGGAAACTAATGTTGTGCAATGATGTGCAGCCAACACTTGAAAACATACACATATACAAGAAGCTCAACTTAGGGCTCTTTTTTTTTTAATCTTTTAAATAGCAGCCTAGATACTTTCAGTCTTCAAGGTTGAATGACACCCCACATCACTTAACCCGGAAGAATGAGGACATACTGCAAGCACAGGACATCGTGGGCTTTCTCCACAGCACCCTGCATTCATTGTAGTGTGTAGTGATGCAAAGATTGGAAGAGGTCATCACACCAGCTACTGTACATTCTCTGCATCTTTGAGGCCTGCCAAGCTTGAAGAAAGAGAGTACCCTGTGATATCACATAATTTGCCTAAAAAAAAATGGAAAAAGGTAGTTTAAAAAAATAACATAGAATACAGTATAGGGAATGTATATATGTGTTCAATATCAGTGACTCAGAAAGTACTAAAGCCATTGCGTCCTGACAGGTGTAGCCCTGGTTGGTGGGCCTTTTAAAGTGTGGGAGCCATACAGCCGGGGCATTGTGGCTGCATTGTCTCTCCTCCAGCAGCCATTGATTGACAAGCTACAGGGAGAGGGAAATGAGAAGAAGATGCAATTACCGCACCATGGGGGGGATTAAGCAAGAACAGAGAACTGTGTACAACACAGAAGGGAAGGAGATGGGCAAGAAAAACCTCCACAAGGACACCGGGAAGATGGAGCACAGTACCACCAGGGAGAGGGACCCTCTTTGCAAAAGAGTAGAGATGCTGACTTTCAGAGCAGTTCAGCATGGCCTTCTTCCTGAAGATGCATACACCAGGCTCTATCCAAAGACAGTTCAAAGCCTAGTGCAACGAGACAGCTGCTGTATCCATCAAGCAGCAGGCAGGGCAGAACTGCTTGCCCATAATAGACCTTTCAGTCCAAGAGATCCCGCCTTGCTGCCCACTATACCCCTCTACCTTGACATTCGGTAGCAGTCAGCTTAAACTGAACGTAAACTGTTGGAGACAGTGTGGCCTACCAATCATCCAACATAATCTAGCCTTCAGAGGCTACCATCAGAGGACTGGCTATGCCCAGGAGGACATTTGTGGGACAATGGAATGATGAGCGGTCTTGGTCTTGGCCTTCATTATTGTACTGAACTGTGCCTATACTTGTTTGAGGACACTACAACCTCTGACAGAGTTTCCCTAAAGGTGACTACCTAACCCTTTTCTGTTTTGGGACGCATTGCAAAGATGCATAGGGGTTGATTTACTAAAGGCAAATAGATGGTGCAGTTGCAAAGCGCAGTTGCACTCTGCATGTGCAGTTGCTCCAGAACATGGTAAATGGGATAAAGCTTCACTTTACAAAAAATATGCAATCGCGTGCAAGGAAAAAAAAAAGCAGAATATTTGCTTGCACATGATTGGATGATGGAAGTCAGCAGAGCTTCTGCTCATTTAATAAGCTGCGGAGCAACTGCTCTTGCAGAGTGCAACTGCACTTTGCAAAATGCACAGTCATTTTCCCCTATAGTAAATAAATCCCCTTGACTTTTGTTGATTACAAATACCTTGACTTGGGAGCCCCACAATTGTGTTTATTGTTTATTGTCAGGTCCAATTACTGGACAGGTCACCTAGAAACAGTAGGAGAGCCCATTATATAAAGCATCTACTGCAGGAATAGTGCTACGAAGACGTTATGTGAATGTTATTATTATTATTATACAGGATTTATAGCGCCAACAATTTACGCAGCGCTTTACAATATAAAAAGGGGCCAATACAGTTATAATACAATAAAATACAAGAGGATTTCAGTGAAAATCTCTGTATTTTCCTAGTGCAGGTTCCTTATTGGTCTTCCATACATTCCATACATTATTCAGAAATCTTATTTTTTTTTTTTTTAAATATTTTTTTTTACCTTTACATGAGTTAATTTTTTTTTTTTTTTGGATTTAGAGAAGTACACCTCTCACTTGATGTAATCTCACCCTGTTTTGCTGTAATTTAGTATCCAGCTTCATTTTGAGTGTAACATCACAAGAGAAATACTTGAGTTGCCATTATTGAACTTTTTATGAATATATTGGTTGTCTGGCTGTCATGGTGGCCCTCTGGCTTTATTACTTTTAGAGTCACTGATCCCTAATTTCGTAGTAGCTCTATGGAGTTTGAGAGATGCCAGGAGTCCTTATCTAAGTTTCTTGTGACTCTCAGGGCCAACATCACAGCCGGGCAACTAGCATTTTTAGAAGCTGAGGTCAGAAATGACAGACCCTCATGTCAGCTTTTCTTTAACATGCTGCTGTCAGAGGATGAATTGTACTAAGATTAAGAGCTCATAATGGCTGCATATTTCCTCATCATCAACAAGCTGCAAAAATAAACTGACATTTAAAAAGCATACAATGCCTTGCTTGTACTGGTTCAAGAAAACAGTAGGTGTGTGGACAACATTACATCAGTACTCTCCTGTAAGCTGTTGTGCCTTTCTGCACCCATGTACATACCCATTAGGGATGAGCTTCGTGTTCGACTCGAACATCGCATGTTCGCCCGTTTGCCAAATTGCGAACGATATGGGCCGTTCGCGCCAAATTTGTGTGGTGCGTCACGGCCCATAATTCACTGCGGCATTGCAGTGCATTGTTGGCTGATGATTGGCCAAGCATGCACTATGACCCACATGCTAGGCCAATCACAGCGCCGTCTGAATAGAGACCCGTAATTGGCCAAAGCCAAGGAGGCTTTGGCCTCCTATATAGAACAGTGCTGGTCGTGGAGATGGTGCATCCTCATCAGCACGTGGCCGTGGGAAACGCTTGGGCTTTTTTTCGGCAGCTGGCTGCGTTGAGCCGCAACATGCGGAAGACTTGGTCGAGTGGATGACCAAGCCGTCCTCATCCTCCTCATCCTCTCTCACCCATGCTCAGGGTACTTTGTCTGGCAAAGCCTCTTCCCTCGGCCAACTTAAGGCAGGAATGGTGGTTTGCGACAATGGTACCAACCTCCTCTCTGCCCTCCGACCCATGTGCCCTGTTTGGCTCACGTCCTTAACTTGATGGTGCAGTGGTTCTTGGGCAGGTACCTGGGCTTACAGGATGTCCTGAAGCAGGCAAGGAAAGTCTGTGTGCATTTCCACCGGTCATATAATGCCAGTGCTCGGCTGGCAGACCTCCAAAAGGAGTTTAACCTGCCCAAGAACTGCCTAACCTGTGACGTGCCCACCAGGTGGAACTCAACGTTGACCATGCTGCAGTGGCTGCACATGCAGCAGAGGGCCATTAATGAGTACCTGTGCGACTATGGCACCAGGACAGGGTCAGGGGAGCTTGTTTTTTTTACCCCACGCCAGTGGGCCATGATCAGGGATGCATGCACTGTCCTGTCACCATTTGAGGAGGCCACGAGGATGGTGAGCAGTGACAGTGCATGCATCAGTGACACTGTCCCCCTTGTCCACCTGTTGGAGCACACGCTGCGTGGAATAATGGACAGGGCACTTGAGGCAGAACAGAGGCAGGAAGAGGAGGACTTCCTTAGCTCTCAAGGCCCCCTTTATCCAGACAGTGTTCCTGCGTGCCCGCCGATCACACAGGAAGAGGAGGAGGAGGAGGATTGTGTCAGTATGGAGGTGGAGCCTGGCACTCAGCATCAGCAGCAGTCTTTAAGGGATCAGTCCCAAGAAACACATGGACTTGTACGTGGCTGGGAGGAGGTGGCTGCGGACCATGTTGTCTTTAGTGACCCAGAGGACTCTGGACCGAATGCCTCAGCAAACCTATGCTGCATGGCCTCCCTGATCCTGCAAAGCCTGCGTAAGGATCCTCGTATTCGTGGCATCAAGGAGAAGGACCAATACTGGCTGGCAACCCTCCTTGATCCACGTTACAAGGGTAAGGTTGCGGACCTTATCTTGCCGTCGCAGAGGGAGCAGAGGATGAAACATCTTCAGGAGGCCTTGCAGAAAGGTCTGTGCAACGCGTTCCCAGAGACTGGGAGGTTACAAACTCCTGTTTCTAGACAACGTGTTGCTGAGGCTTCGGTCAGTCAAAGAAGGAGCGGTGGAGAACGTGGCCGTCTGACCGATGCGTTCAGACAATTTTTTAGTTCGCAGCCCCAAGGTATGATCAGTTCCAGCAACCATCGCCAGCGTCTGTTTTACATGGTGCAGGAATACCTAGAGGCAAGATCTGACTTGAACACCTTTCCCACCGAAAATCCTCTGGGTTACTGTGTCTTGAGGATGGATCACTGGCCAGAGCTTGCACAGTATGCAATTGAGCTACTGGCCTGCCCTGCATCCAGCGTTCTTTCGGAACGCACATTCAGTGCTGCTGGAGGCTTTGTAACCGATCACAGGGTGTGTCTGTCCACCGACTCGGTCGATCGACTGACCTTCATAAAAATGAATCAGTCTTGGATCACCACCAGCTACCAAGCACCTGATGCTGATGTAACCGAATATTTTTTTTTTAAATCTCAGATCCCTTCAAAGACTGCCTATGCTGATGCTGAGTGACTATCCTGAGTAATTATCCTCTTCCTCCTCAATGATCACGCTAATAGCTTGTAAGAACATTTTTGGTTCTGGGCGCCGCCACCAGTGCCTAAGGCCCAATATTTCAGCCCCTGTTTAACAGGGGCGTGTAATTACAATTTTTGATGCAATACTTTGCAGCAGGGCTCGTTCCTACGTTCCAACTAGAGTATCTGTGAGGGGTTGCAGTGTTGTGGCACCAGCACCAGTGCCTAAGGCCCAATTTTTCAGCCCCTGTTTAACAGGGGCGTGTAATTACAATTTTTTATGCAATACTTTGCAGCAGGGCTCGTTTCGGCATTCCAACTAGAGTATCTGTGAGGGGTTGCAGTGTTGTGGCACCAGCACCAGTGCCTAAGGCCCAATTTTTCAGCCCCTGTTTAACAGGGGCGTGTAATTACAATTTTTTATGCAATACTTTGCAGCAGGGCTCGTTTCTGCGTTCCAACTAGAGTATCTGTGAGGGGTTGCAGTGTTGTGGCACCAGCACCAGTGCCTAAGGCCCAATTTTTCAGCCCCTGTTCAACAGGGGCATGTAATTACAATTCTTGATCTAATATTTCACAGCAGGGCCCGTTTCTGCGCTCACCAAGAGCCAGTGAGGACTTACAGTGTTGTGGCACCACCAACACCACCAAAGGCCCAATTTTTCTGCCCCGTTCAACAGGGGCATGTAATTACAATTCTTGATCTAATATTTCACAGCAGGGCCCTGTGAGGGCTTACAGTGTTGTGGCCACAACAACACCTAAGGCCCAAATTTCTGCTGAGTATATAGGGCAGGCCCCTACTTTCAAACATCCAACTTACAAACAACTCCGACTTGCAAACGGAAGGAGACAACAGGAAGTGAGATGAAATCTACCCCTAGGAAGGGAAATTCTCTCCTGTAAGAGTTAATATGGGAAAAACATTTCTCCTTTCCACTGATGCTTTATCACCAATCCTTGTTTCACAAAAAAACCCAAATTTTCAAAAAACATTTGTCATTGGGACAAAAAATGAGGTGAAATCTTCTGAAGAGGAGCACAGACAGCAAAACAAATGTCACAGGGGTGATAACCCTTCCCTATGTTTTCCAAAAAGCTTAAAATAGATTTTTTGGTTGGAGCTAAAAACGTTAAAAATGTACCAGTTCAAAATTACAAACAGATTCTACTTAACAACAAACCTACAGTCCCTGTCTTGTTTGCACCGCCTGTATACTGCTGTTCAGAGTACAGAGCCTGTATACTGCTGTTTCCTTTTTAATTTGGGTGCAAAGTTCCCCTTAATATCCATACAAGACCCAAAGGGCCTGGTAATGGACTGGGGGGTACCCATGCCGTTTGTCTCACTGATTTTCATCCATATTGCCAGGACCCAACATTACATTAAAGCCGCAAGCAGTTTTAAATGACTTTTAAATGACTTTTTTTCTTTAAAAATTACATTTTGTGCAGGGAGTGTTCTAAGCACGGGAAACACGTGCCAATTTACAGGCATACTATAGACACCCCCCAGGCACGATATTTAAAGGAATATGTCACTTTTTTTTTTTTTACTTTGAGCATCATTAAAATCACTGCTCCCAAAGAAATGGCCGTTTTCAAAAGTTTTTCAAAAACCCTTTTTAGGACAATACCATGCAAATTAGCCTTTAAAATTAGCACTTTTGATTTTGAACGTTCGAGTCCCATAGACGTCAATGGGGTTCTAACGTTCGTGCAAATTTTCGGTCCATTCGCAGGTTCTGGTGCAAACCGAACCGGGGGGTGTTTGGCTCATCCCTAATACCCATCAAGCCATTCTGTGTCTGATAGAAGTCAAAGACACTCTACAAAAACTGCTGTCTGATCCTAGTGTAGGCTGGGGGAGGGGGATGATATGCACCTATAATTTTTAAAAATGAATACAAATTTAAAAACAAGCAGTGATTCAAATACTTTTTACTTTCAAAGATTTTTATTGATTTTCATAAAAGTAACAGAGCATATTGATGCAATGACATAAAGATAACATCCATATAGACTGACTTAAAGAGAATAACTGAAGCGATAGGTCTGTGATGAGAGTATTGAGGAGCCGATATGTGGAACATAGTATTGGCTTAGGATGAGGGTTACCGAGACCCGTCCACCAACTGCACCCCAAGAGGGAGCTAGCTGTGCAGGAGGGGAGTGGCAGGGGCTTC
This sequence comes from Aquarana catesbeiana, assembly GCF_042186555.1. Taxonomy (NCBI): domain Eukaryota; kingdom Metazoa; phylum Chordata; class Amphibia; order Anura; family Ranidae; genus Aquarana; species Aquarana catesbeiana. Next base: position 80,962,187 of record NC_133326.1, on the reverse strand, counting down.
CCCATGGGCCCTATCCTCTGAAGACCAGCCAGCCTAAAGAATAAGCAAAACTAGCAAAATGGGAAACAAGAGATTGTCCTATGCCCCTAGTCTGTTCTAGGATTTGATTAACATAGTAGTGTAAACATCTCATGGAGAAAGTAATATCATTGTGTGTTGAGGACAGAACTGCAACACGGGGAGGAGGACCCAGTACGGTGACGATAGGGAGGAAAAATGACAAGGTTTGAAAGAGGAAAGAAGGAAAAAGGAGTTCAGAAAAGAAGCTCCATTAATAGCACTTAGAATTGGGAGAAACTAGGGGATTTGTGGATTCAAACGTAGTTGGCCCAGGATTCCCATGTCTCCTGGAATTGGTGAGAGGTGTCCAGTAAGGAGCTCAACAGTTTCTCCTGTGACAGTGATTTAAATACTTTTAGACTCGCAGGAGATCTGATTTTACTTAAAGTGTTACTAAACCAAGTAATATGAAAATAGTTCATCCCCCCCCCCCCCCCCACAGTGCCTACAGCTTATAAATGTTCTTTTTACATTAAAATACAGCCACTATATACCTTGTTGGATAATCTTTATACCACGGTTACACGATAAACTGCACAGTTTCTCCAGTGCTGAGAGTTCAGGTGGGAGGAGATTTCAACTACAGCCTGTATACACGCCCACATGTGTGATGTCAATATCATGTGACCTGGCTAGCTCTGAGAACAAGTAAATGTTCTCTCCAGCATAAAAAGACACAACTGAGCATGTGTAGGTTGGCCAGGGCCGAAACTGGGGGGGTGGCAGGGGGGAACCTACCCCGGGCGATGCATTGAGGGGGCACTGCTGACAGGAGTAGTGACAGCGGTAACATTTCTCCTGTCAGCCCAGCACTGGGAGCGAGGAGGAGAGAGCCGGAGGCGGTGAAGACTGTATTCGCTCTTCCTCTGCTATTCTCCGCCAGATGCCGCCCCTGAGGCTGTTTGTGAGTCTGAACTTGTAGCATGGGCGGACTTCGGGCACTGCCTGGCAAGAGGGTGAAGGGGCAACAGGATAGCAGCGGGGGAGAAGACCATCAGGGGGTACTCCTGTAGGGGCTCAGACAGCAGCTGGATCGGTGGGGCGGGGAGACGCAATGCCCTGTACTGGTCTCTTCAGCAGCTGAAAGCCGGTTCCTCTCCTGACAGACATTGTCCCATTGAGCCCTTCCTTGGATGCTATGTGAGTGGCCGCTAATCTCTCTCCACCCCCACCCGCACTCAGAGCTGGGACAAGGGAGAGGCATCCTGGGGCAGTGAGAGGAGAAGTTGTGGAGTGGAGAAAGCCGGCAGGAGCTGCGCTGTGTTGTGCTCTCCGGCTCTCCTCTACTGTCAGAACAGCGCTCCTCCAGCACATTAGACAGGATCGCTCTTACATCGCATCGGACTGTATACAATAAACCCCATTGTGTACTTAAAAGTGGGGTATGCCTGTACACACACAGTTTGATTACTGCCCCCTATCTCCTCCAAGGACTGCTCATTGCAGCAGGAAATGTGGGTGGGGGGCTGTAATCAAACTGTGGGGGTTATTTACTAAAGGCAAATCCACTGTGCACTGCAAGTGCACTTGAAAGTGCACTGAAAGTGCACTTGGAAGTAAAGTCGCTGTAGATCCGAGGGGGACATGCAAGGAAAATAAAAAACAGCATTTTAGCTTGCACTTGATTGGATGATAAAATCAGCAGAGCTTCCCCTCATTTCAGATCTACCTCTTAGATTTAGAGCGACTGCACTTCCAAGTGCACTTCCAGTGCAAAGTGGATTTGCCTTTCGTAAATAACACCCAGGGGGTTATTTACGAAAGGCAAATCCACTTTGCACTACAAGTGCAAACTACAAGTGCAAAGTGCACTTGAAATTGCACTAAAAGTACACTTGGAAGTGCAGTCGCTGTAAATCTAAGGGGTAGATCTGAAATGAGGGGAAGCTTTGCTGATTTAATCATCCAATCACGTACAAGCTAAAATGCTGTTTTTTATTTTCCTTGCATGTCCCCCTCGGATCTACAACGACTGCACTTCCAGGTGCACTTTCAGTGCAATTTCAAGTGCATTTTGCACTTCTAGTTTGCACTTGTAGTGCAAAGTGGATTTGCCTTTCGTAAATAACCCCCTCATTGTGTGTGTGTGTGTATGTGTGTGTATATATACAGCCCGATGCAATGTGAGAGTGATCCTGTCTAATGGGCTGGAGGAGCACTGTTCTGACAGGAGAGCAGAGCCGAAGACATGCACAGGTATCACACAGAAGCTCGCACTGTGTTCCTGTGCGATTCTAGTATGAACCGGCTCTCAGTGTTTCACTTTTAAACTCAGTATTGTGGCCTCTGTACTCTCACAGATCTCACGCAAGGCGCTGTCACTGTGTGTGGCAGTGGTAAATGCCGGCTACGTTTACAGTAAACACAGTTCTTTCTCCCTCTGTATTTACAGGTAACTCATTTTTTCAGCACGCATTTCTTAAGTAACAGCATATATAAACATATAAAAAGGATAGCCAAATCTCAATGGATAGCATGTCTTAATTGGGCCTCCTATGAAAGTGTGCTAAAATATAGCCAGTCTGTTGCATTATTTGTTGCAGAATGTTATTTACTGGAAAATAAAGCTATGCTTCAGTGGTTTGCCAAATTTTAGGCTTAGTCCTCTGCAGGTGATCAGTGATTACAATGTGCTATGTTATCATATTCTATAACTAAGGATTACTATAGATTGTATTAAAAAAAAATGTCAGTTTTGTTTTCTTTGTTGTTGCTATTTTTGTTGCTTGTTAAAAACGAACTCCAGGCAACATCTTTATTTAGTAAGAAATATAAAGTATACATAGTCTTTGTATGGTTTTCATATGCACCGTTTATGAAAAATGACATTAAAAATAGTTTAAAGAAATAGTTGCAGACATTCAGCCCATATAAAGCAATGACAGGCCGCCAACTGTCCGCAGTGTTTGGTTAGGGACAGAAGATCACTCCTGGAAAAACAGCTTTTGTCCGGAGACAATGGTCTGTTCCCAACCGCAGATCATTGCTCCATGGGCGATTACATCTAAACACTAGCAGACAGATAAGGTCGCTGTCAGCCTGTCATTGCTTTGTACAGGCCGCGCTGAATGATGCCTATTGATTCATATCCTTTTGGCATACAGAAGGAAATTAAATCTCCATCAATGGGGTTGATTTACCAATACTGGATTGTGCAAAATCTGGTGTAGCTGTGCAGGGCCGTCTTTAATATTGATTGGACCCTGGGCAAGAAATTTTTGTGGGCCCCCCTCAATGCAGTTTTGCTCTCCACCTGCTTTGAGACATACAATAAAAAGCAGCTAGACTCAAAATCAGTTTACTGAATCAGATCAGACAGCAATTGCGATTGGTTGCCAGAGGTTACAGTGTATCATTACCACTCACTGACTGGTTGCTAGAGGTTACAGCACATAATTTCTGCTTGTTGATTGGTTGCTAGAGATTACTGTACATCAATACTGCAGTGCTCACTGATTTTGGAAAAGGGTTTGGGAGTTTCTTCCGCATTTGTAGCGCATAGAGCAGCCCATTGAAATGAATGGGCTGCCCTACACATGACCTACATCTTTATTCACCCTGTCAGTACACCTTTGCATCCTTAAATCCATGCTAACCTCTGCACCCCAAACCTCCCCCATCCTCTCCACTCCTCCTCCCCTTTAACTCTACCTGCCTCCTCTGCTCATCTTTTCACCCACATTACTTACCTCTATACATCCCCTCCTTGCTCACCTGTGCACCCCAAACTGTAATTCCTTCGCTGCCTACCTCTGCACACCCCACACTACCCCCCCACCCCACTAATTTGCTTACCTTTGCAGAACAGGCTGATGGTAGGCTTAATGACCACAGTTGTAGGCAGGACTTTCAAGTATGCCCTTTACCTCCCCAGTGGGCAGCATTCAGTATAGGTGATGGTGGATATGACCTCCAGGGGGGCATGATATACATATGAATTCTGCCTTTATTTACATATGAATCCTGTCGGTCTGCCGCTTTACATATGAATGCCGTCACTATTTACATATCAGTGTCGGTATTTACATATAAACACAGGGTCTGCAGGTGAGTCATCTGTACACAACAATAGGGCAGAGCTGGGCAGCATTAGTAACAGAACTTTACACCGAGATATCAGGACACAGCACGGGACTAAAACCTCAAGGGACAAGGGAATTTAAACTGGGATAGTTGCCAAGTATGAGGCAGCTGCTTTGAGCCCCACAACAATGACAGGGCCCAGGGCACCTGCCCCTTTTGCCCTGCCTTAAAAACGGCCCTGCAGCTGTGCATAATAGCCGATCAGTTTCTAACTTCAGCTTTTACAAAGAAACTGGAGGCTGATTGGTTTCTATGCAGAGCTGCCCCAGATTTTGCACTCTCCAGTTTTACTAAATCAACCCCAGTGTCTTTATTCTGTATGTTTGGGACACAGATTACTTTATTTAACAGCTTCAGCCCTGGAAGATTTTACCCCCTTCCTGACCAGAGCACTTTTTACAGTTTGGCACTGTGTCGCTTTAACTGACAATTGCACGGTCGTGCGACATTGTACCCAAACGAAATTTGAGTCCTTTTTTTCACACAAATGGAGCTTTCCTTTAGTGTTATTTGATCACCTCTGCGGTTTCTATTTTTTGCACTACAGGCATACCCCACTTTTAAGTACACGATGGGGTTTATTTGCTAAAGCTAGAAAGTGCAAAATCAAGCTCATTTCTGCATAGAAACCAATGAGCTTCTAACCCATGCTTGTTCAATTAAGCTTTGGTAATTAAACCTGGAAGCTCATTGGTTTCTATGCAGAAGTGAGCCTGATTTTGCACTTTTCAGCTTTAGTAAATAAACTCCATTAAGTACTTATAAGTGGGGTATGCCTGTATAAACAAAAACAGAGCGACAATTTTGAAAAAAAAAATATTTTTTACTTTTTGCTATAATAAATATCCCCAAAACAAATTTCTTCACCAGTTAAGGCCAATATGTATTCTTCTGCATATTTTTGGTAAAAAAAACCCGCAATAAGCGTATATTGATTGGTTTGCGCAAAAGTTATAGCGTCTACAAACTATGGGAAAGATTTATGGCTTTTTTATGGCATTTTTATTTATTTTATTTTTTTTACTAATAATGGCAGTGATCTGCGATTTTGCGCAGTATTGCGACATTGCGACGGACAGATCAGACACTTTTGACACATTTTTGGGACCATTGACATTTATACAACGATTAGTGCTATACACACACAAATCCCTATGCTGCCTCTCGCGCACGTGATCGCGTGTGGCTGGCGGCGATTGTGCCCGCCAGCCACGCGCATTGGGTCCCATGCTGTGCAGCATGCGCCTCCGGCGGCATGTGCGTGCCCTCTGGCGGCTCTCCTGGGCAAAGCCGTACCCGTATGGGATTTTGCCCAGGAGAACCATTCTGCAGCAGTAAAAGTACATGAGCTGGTCAGGAAACGATTAAAGTGTTTGTAGAGGAGAGAGCGCTGCAGATAAACAGGTACAACGTATGTAGGAGCAGAGGTGTAACTTGAAGCTTGTGGACCCCGGTATAAACGCTGACCCAGGGCCCCCCCACTACCACCCGTCGATTCCACTGCACACCAATCTACTCCAATAGCCCAAAGAGTTATTTCAGATCTTTATTTACAGATTGAGAGGGTCATTGAAAAAAATTGGGGAAACTGTCCACAGTTTGACATATCTCTTCAATTCTTTTGATTACCCTGGAGCAGGGGTAGGCAACATGTGAGAGGTGAAGATCTACCTGAACAACATAAAAGAGATCAAAGATCACTGGGGTGTGGCCCTTTTAAACAAAAAAAAAAAAGAAATTAAGTCCTAACTAAACAGTAAGGAAAACTAAGATAAATATAATAAAGCAAATGTCACTGTAACAATAGCAACGTAGCCTACTCTAAAAGTGGACAGTATTAGTCAGTAGAGCAGTGGAAAGTGACAGTAAGGCAGTGGATAGTGTTAATAGGGCAATGGAGGGTGTCAGTAAGGCAATGGGGAGTGTCAGTAGGGCAATGGGCAGTGTTAATAGGGCAATAGAGGGTGTCAGTAGGGCAGTGGAGAGTGTTAATAGGGTAGTGGAGGGTGTTAATAGGGCAATGGATGGTGTTAATAGGGCAGTGGAGAGTGTTAATAGGGCAGTGGAGGGTGTCAGTAAGGCAGTGAATGGTTTTAATAGGGCAGTGGACGGTGTCAGTAAAGCAGTGGACATGTCAGTAGGGCAGTGGATGGTATTAATAGGGCAGCGGAGGGTGTCAGTAAGGCAATGGAGGGTGTTAATAGGGCAATGGAGGGTTTCAGTAGGGCAGTTGAGGGTGTTAATAGGGCAGTGGAGGGTATCAGTAAGGCAGTGAAGGGTGTTAGGGCAGTGGAGGGTGTCAGTAGGACAGTGGAGGGTGTCAATAGGGCAGTGGAGGGTGTCAGTAGGGTAGTGGACGGTGTCAGTAAAGCAGTGGCCATGTCAGTAGGGCAGTGGATGGTATTAATGGGGCAGTGGAGGGTGTCAGTAAAGCAGTGGCGATGTCAGTAGGGCAGTGGATGGTATAAATAGGGCAGTGGAGGGTGTCAGTAAACAGTGGAAGTGTCAGTGGGGCAATAGGGTAGTGGACAGTGCTCAAGACCACAACTAACATGCACTGTTTGTTCCAAACAAAAGGAAATGAGGGGAAAAAGGAGAGGTTCTGGACCTCACAGAGGACGTTACAAGGAGACAGGAAAACACAGTAAAAAAACGATTTTATGAAAAATAGATTAGAGGACCATTAAGTAGTGGATCTGCATGGCTCTCCATATTTGTTATTTTTGTTTTCTTTCTAAATAATTAGAAACAAATTTGGTTTTCCTTTCTTTTTTTTTTTCTTTTTTTTACTCTTTTGGCAGATAACTTCTGAACAGAGATCACAGCTTTATTTTCTATGATGAAGAGTTAATATTTGAGGTTCCTCTGCCTGTGTGTTGTGTGTCTGATCCGATGGTGTTTAGTGTTTCAACATGCTGCTCTCCTCTAATGCAACCCAAAACAATACAAACCTGAACAGCGAGTTTTTGTCTTTTAGGACGTTCAGAATGACACAGACAATATGAGAGCAGAGCCGGGATTTATCTCATGAGGTAAGCCATCTAGACTATTGTATGCTGACATTGCTTAGCTTTTCCTTCTTAAATCTATACCATTAGCTTGGTCTGGGCATGAATTGCATGACAGGCGTTGGAGATCCTACTGCCCCCATCACATCATAATTAGCTTTTTTTAAATGTAACTGCAGTTGAAATGTTTAAAGGTGTATTTTTGTAGTCTTATTTGAGCTGTTACTAAACATATGTAAGTAGTTTGGCTTGAAATATAGCAGCTGTAGAACTCCAGGGTTCCTCTTGAGGATGCTCAGGTTCCTTGAACCCAACTACATTGATCACCATTGAAAGGGGTGACAATATTCTACTTACTACCAAAGTAAAGGGTCACGTTATGTTGACACCACAATTTTACTGTCTGTGTTTCTTTTCTGTTATTATCATTCATTTCATTTGACATCATTCATATAAATGTATTTCACGATTATTACAAAAAAATTAAAAATAATAAGTTGGTTGTATAAAGGAGGATGTTAAAAAATAACTTGCCCTGGGTATCAAACACTCTAGCTATGCCAATTTGCTCTTTATTGTAAAACCTTATGCAACTTATTGATCACGCATTGATCACACTGCTATGCCTTGAGCTGTATTTATAGTCATTTTTAGCAAGGGTTCCTTGCCGAGACCGGAAAATTATTTTAAGGGTTCCTGGGACATAAAGGTTTCAGAAAGGCTGAATTAAAGGATTACAAAAGATCTTGGCATCCTGTACTTCAGAACTTGTAAAGCTGAGGAGGCTTTAAATACTTTTGGCTCACCTGGATTACATTCTTTTCATGTAGGTCATTTTGATTGTTTTACTTAAAGTATAACTAAAGGCAACACATTTTATATAGTTTTGGATAGAGTGGAAAAGGATTAGAACCCCTGCCAGATTTTTATTGAGATTCACCCTCTCTATTTGTTCTAATGACTGTTATCAGAGTGAAAGTGAAAAAAATCCCAAATTTTGGTTGTCACCAGAACATGAATAGAGAGAAATCCTCCAGTAGTAACACAAGTTCTGGTCACAACAAGGGATTTCCTCTTGATTCCGGTTTTGGCTATAGGATAGGAAGGATAAATCTCCCCAAATGGGACACAGAGGGCAACAAAAAAAAGGCAGGGGTTATAACCCCCCCTACTTTAAGAGGGACCTATCATAAGAGGAACATCCGTGCTGCCAGTCTAGACTTTAGAAATTCTGGTTCCTTGTTGGGCTTCAAATATAGAAATAAGGATTTCTGACTTATAACCGCAGGCACACTGAGCGTTTGCCCAGCTCTTCTGAATACTGTTCTCCTGGCAGAAGAAACTCAGCATTCAAAACTCCATTGAAGATATGTTTTTTAAATATGTTTAGTTGTGTTTAGATGTATTTATGTGCATTAAGTGTTTGGACGTTCATTCATTTCATTGACCAAAATAATCATTTATCCTGGCTGTTGAAATGAATGAAGGCTTCAGTCAGGGGCCTAACTAGAAATAGCAGGGCCCCATAGCAAAATGTTGTATGGGGCCCCCCTGCAAACAGCCCCCCCCCCCACAGCTGCCCTAGTGTCAATGCAGCGTGACCTGTGCCACATACAGCGTGGCCTGTGCCCAATGCAGCGTGACCTGTGCCCAATGCAGCGTGACCTGTGCCCATTACAGCCTGGTCTGCCTGTGCCCCATACAGCCCCAACTATGCAGAGGAAGAGGCAAGCCACCCGAATCAGCAGAGAGCGGGATTGCCCGCTGTAATAGCTTTCATTTGAATTTCCTGTCTTCCCGGGGCTCATCATCACATAGCCCCACCTCTTGGCCCGACGCCTTTGATGACGTCACATGTCCCGCATTGGATCGGCGTTCTGTCTATCAAAGGCACCGGGCCAAAAGGTGGAGCTATGTGACGTGAACCCCAGGAACACTGGAAGTTCTAATGAAAGCTCTTACATCGGGCAATTCAGCTCTCTGCTGATACGGACAGCTCGCCTCTTCCTTTCCTCTCTCTTCCCCTGGCTGGGAGACTGTGCCGGCGGTACTCTTATCTTCACTGGGCCCCACTCGGCTGCGGGCCCCATAGCGCCCGCATGGGTCGCTATGGTGGTAGTTACGCCCCTGGCTTCAGTGCTAAATGCTCCCAGCGTTTAGGATCTTTTACATGTGTTTAGGCTTGTCCAGCGTTTTTTCCTGCCCAATTCAGATTTCTACCCCTAAATGCTCCTGCCTCTAAACACCTGTAAACACCTATGTGTGAGTTAACACCTAGGCTAACACAGGCAGAAAAAAAAAAAAAAGTTAAACCCCTTTAACATACCTCCCAACATTTTGAGATGGGAATGAGGGACACCTACTAGCAAACATATGTAGGCATAGGACACGCCCCCTGCCACACCCCCTTAAAGGAGAATTAACCAAAAACAAAAGGTTAATTACATCCACAAGGGCTTTTTTTTACCACTAGTATGCCTTTATATTGGCTTTTAAAATTTAAAAATGCAGCAATTTAGAATTTAAATAAAAGATTTAGCACAGGGAAACACTTTTTGAAAGATAAAAAGTGCATTTTATATACATCTATATAGATCAGACTAAAATGAGGGACAAATGAGGAGGAATGGGGGACAGAGGGACATTGCTCCAAATCAGGGACAGTCCCTCGAAATCAGGGACCGTTGGGAGCTATGCCCTTTAAAAAGGGTGTTTTTTTTAAGCTGCAGTGTGCACGAGGCCTAACCTGCAACCTGCATATTCAATTACTCATTAAATTACTGCGTCAGAGGACCTTATTGATAGACAGACAAATGACAACTTCAGAAATGGCAGCACAGATATTTTATTGACATTGCAAGTCTCTTCTGCAATAAAGAGCCTACCTGCTTGCAAATTTTGAAAGCAAGACCTTAATTCTACTTTAAGATATTGATATTTTTGTCTAATTACCCGATTATAGAGATAATGGGGCTGATTTACTAAAGAAGAGGCATTTAAAGTGGATGTAAACCCGAAAATATATATATATATTTTTATATATATACATCATACTGTAGAGTATAAGATTTCCTATCATTTGAGCCCAGTCTTGCCACACAGAGTTAATCCATCTCTGAGCAATCCTCTTTTATTGTTCAGCGAGAGAAATCTTGACAAACTGACAAAAACTTTGTCAAATCCTCCCCCCTTGCTGTGAGTGACAGCCTAAGACACAGGCATGATTTCTTAATTCCCTCCCCTACTCTTTTCTTCAGCAGTTCTGCAAGGATTGGCTGTTCCACACTTCACCATGATTTGGCATGCTGAAGTCATGTGGTTACTTTCCTGTCTTTTCACTGGATGTTAGAGATCATAGCAGAAGTTCAGTGTTAGAAATACACAGGAGAAAATACATATTGACAAGGGGAGTGTAGAGGTGGGCGGGGAGTCTACTGACATCACGACTCCACCCACCGAGCTCCAGACAACAGACCCGCCCACAGAATATGCCGTTTTTTGGGTCTAATAACACACAGAGGGGAGACATTTGACAGGTAAAGATACATGCAGGAGGAATGTATATCCTTATAGATAACCCCTATGGCAGTAGTTTAGAAAGGATGACATTGGGTTTACATCCACTTTAAGTTTACTTATTTATTTATTACAGGTATTTATATAGCGACAACAATTTATGCAGCACCTAACATAACTGTCTATTGTACATTGACTTCAGTCCCTGCCCTCAAGGAGCTTACAATGTTAAGTCCCCAACTCACATTCATACATACACATACTAGGGGAAATTTAGACAGGAGCCAATTGACCTACCAGCATGTCTTTGGAGTGTGGGAGGAAAATGGAGTACCCGGAGGAAACCCTGCAGGTACAGGGAGAACATGCAAACTCAAGGTAGATAGTGCCATGGTTGGGATTCAAATCGATGGCTTTAGTTCTGCCAGACAGAAGTGCTAACCACTTAGCCACGGTGAAAAGTGTATGTTCACTCGAGAACATAAATGATAGTAAATAGGGTGTCAATGTGTTCAAATACCCAATCACATGTAAGGGGAAAAAAACAGGCTTGTGTTTGAAGTGAATACAGCTTCATATCATGTACTCAGTGAACAGTGATTATGCAAAGTGAATAGTCTCTGTCCCTTTAGTAAATCAAGCCATTTGAAAGGTTTAAATGATAACAAATGATAAGTAAAGTATGTATGCGGGGCCCAGCTGTCTAAAAAAACACTGAGAGCAGATGACAAGGTTCTTATTAGTGGTGGATTTTTTATTTTTTTCCTGTTATTTGACCTACAGAGTATAGAGATAACCTTGGAGCAGTGCTTTATGGGTTCAATGTAATTCACTGCATTGTATGTTGCATAAAAGAAAATGGTTTTCTCATTGGTTAATTCCTAACAATTGTGTATGGCTGTAAAATGAATTAAAATCAGGTTATAGACTAGTCAAAAATAAATGACTATTTAAAGCTTACAAATAGTTCTAAACAAGGATAGGGATATTGTCTATTCACCAAACATTATATGAAGCAGGTATGAGGGCCGGTATAGGCTAAAAGTAGCTCATCTGCATCCTTGAGATAGTATGATGGTTTCATACAACTTTATTACATTTACAAACCCCTAAAGTTGAACTTCCCCCATCATTTTAAATGTTTCCTAAATCAGTTAGAGCCCTTTCACACTGGGGCGGTTTGCAGGCGCTATTGCGCTAATAATAGCGCCTGCAAACCGACCCGAAAGTGCCGATACTTTCATTCCAGTGTGAAAGCCCCGAGGGCTTTCACACTGGAGCGATGCGCTGGCAGGACGGTAAAAAAAGTCCTGCCAGCAGCATCTTCGGAACGGTGAAGGAGTCAATGGGACGGCGCAGCTATACCGCCGGCAAAGCACCTCTGCAGAGGCGCTTTGCGGTGGTATTTAACCCTTTCTCGGCCGCTAGCGGGGGGTAAAACCGCCCCGCTAGTGGCCGCATACCGACGGTAAAACGCCACTAATAATAGCGGCGTTTTACCGCCGACGCCGCCCCTGCCCCAGTGTGAAAGGGCTCTAAGTGAAAGTACTGTAACCCCTCCTGCCCTCTACGGCCAATTAATCTACCATCATAAAGCAGAACTAAACCCATTAATTTAACAGTTCCAAAAAACAGTTATATTCTTGGCATGCCGAGAATGTGCAGTAACTGTTACATTTGCTTGTGCTCTCAACCAAACTGTCAAACCATCGTAAAGCCGGTATCATAACTGATCACTTGAGTAGCACCATGACAGTTGCAGATCAAACAAAGGCCAAAAGGGCACCTTCCTTGGCTGAAAAGGGTAGGAGGGTTTAGTTCCACTTTAAGCCTCTGCTTGATCTGTACTTGTCATCGTGCTGCACATATTATCAGTTATCACCCCAGCCATTTGAGTCAGTGGAAAGCAAATGAAACTGTGACAGTTAGACCCCTTTCACACTGGAGCGCTTTGCAGGCGCTACAGCGCTAAAAATAGTGCCTGCAAAGCGCCCTAAAAGAGCCGCTCCTCACACTCCAGTGTCACACAGGAGCGGTGCGCTGGCAGGACGGTAAAAAAAAGTCCTGCTAGCAGCATCTTTGGAGCGGTGAAGGAGCGGTGTGCCCATTGAAATGAATGGGGCAGCGCAGCTATACTGCCGTCAAAGCGCTGCTGCTGCAGCACTTTGTGGTGGTTTGAACCCTTTTAAACGGCGGTAAAGCGGCGCTAAAAATAGCGCCGTTTTACCCCTGGCACCCGCACCGCCCAGGTGTGAAAGGGGCCTTAGCATTCATGGCATGCGTTGATTGGGACTGTTTTGGGAGACATTTAAATTGATGGGTTTAGTATGGCTTTAAATTTAATGCATGACTTAAATGATTACTGTTACAGTTACCAGCGTACTTATGTTTGCCCTCAACCAAACTGTTAAACCATCAAATGGCTGGTGTCATTAGTGATTACATGTGCAGCGCCATGGCAACTCCAGATCAAACACAGTGTACGATAGTAGCTCCCTTGGCTGTAAAGGATAGAAGGGTTTAGTTCCACTTTAAAAAATATGGAAACCCAACATTTCATATTTCTGATATGTGCCTGCTGGGCCATGTACTTCTATAAAAAATTATCCTGTTCTCTTTGTATTTCTTCCTTTCTGTGAAATCCCTGGCGTTCCTACCAGTCCCTCTGCTTTCCTATTAAAAACTGACCACACTAAGCATGAGAGCACAGCATGGTCAGTTCTTTAGCTGTGCTGGGAACTCAGCCTGCTCTTCTCCAATGATCAGACTTGAGCTGACATGACCCCTTCCCCCAGCAATTCACTGGGACATTCAGTGTGCTTCTGTTTCTCCTCCCCTAACCCTCTGAGCTCCTTATGCAGCTGAGAACAGAGATTATGTGATCACTTATAAAAAGGGGGAAAAAGTATTTATAATGTTTTTTACACAAATGTTTTGCCTTTCATTTCTATTTTACATTGAATGTTTGTTGTTTTTTTTTTTTTTTTTACAAGGTGAGGGTTTACATATATTTTAAAGTAAAGTTGCTCTTGCGGAGTAAAGTAACAGGTTCACGATAATCCCACTCCTCAAAGCTTCTTATATTATATAATATATTTGGGACACACACTAGTTACTCCCCTTTGTTGCACGTGTCAGATATGGCGCTTGGCAGTTGGCTACTTATCTACCCAGTGCTGTCACATGAGGGGATACAGACCGTTATCATCTCTGCGTAAGACCCCTTTCACACTGGTACCACTTCGCGCTAGCGGTAAAATGCTGCTAGTTTTAGCAGTGCTTTACTGTCGTTTTAGCGGCGCCTTTCGGCCGCTAGCGGGGAGCTTTTAACAGGTTAAAGGGTTAAATGCGCCCAAAAAGCACAGCTACCGAAGCGCTTTGGCAGCGGTGCCCATTGATTTCAATGCACAGGGGCGGTGGAGGAGTTGTGTATACACCGCTCCTAAACTGCTCCAAAGATGCTGCTTGCAGGACTTTTTCTAATGTCCTGCAAGCGCACCACTCCAGTGTGAAAGCACTTGGGCTTTCACACTGGGACTGCTTTCCTAGGTGTTGCATACAAATGATGGTATCAACAAAAAGTGTAAAAATTCTAAAGCTCTCAAAAACATTAATTAAAGTGGAACTAAACCCAGCAATTTGACGGCTTCAAAAAAACAGTTACATTCTTGGTATGCCGAGAATGCTGTCACATTTGCTTGTGCTTTCAACCAAACTGTCAAACCAACAAATGACTGGAGTCATAACTAATCACATGTGCAGCATTATGGCAGTTGCAGATCAAACAGAGGCCACGATTGGCAGCCACCTTGATTGAAAAGGATAAATTGATCCTGATCAGTCAACCTATGCCTTGTAATTGGTATTTTACTATCACAAAATGTTTAAAATTACAAATACTGTATATATATAGAGTATATATATATATATATATATATATATATATATATATATATATATATATATATACAGTGGGGACGGAAAGTATTCAGACCCCCTTAAATTTTTCACTCTTTGTTATATTGCAGCCATTTGCTAAAATCATTTAAGTTCTTTTTTTTCCCTCATTAATGTACATACAGCACCCCATATTGACAGAAAAACACAGAATTGTTGACATTTTTGCAGATTTATTAAAAAAGAAAAACTGAAATATCACATGGTCCTAAGTATTCAGACCCTTTGCTGTGACACTCATTTAACTCAGGTGCTGTCCATTTCTTCTGATCATCCTTGAGATGGTTATACACCTTCATTTGAGTCCAGCTGTGTTTAATTATACTGATTGGACTTGATTAGGAAAGTCACACACCTGTCTATATAAGACCTTACAGCTCACAGTGCATGTCAGAGCAAATGAGGATCATAAGGTCAAAGGAACTGCCTGAAGAGCTCAGAGACAGAATTGTGGCAAGGCACAGATCTGGCCAAGGTTACAAAAAAAATTCTGCTGCACTTAAGGTTCCTAAGAGCACAGTGGCCTCCATAATCCTTAAATTGAAGACGTTTGGGACGACCAGAACCCTTCCTAGAGCTGGCCATCCAGCCAAACAGCTATCAGGGGAAAAGAGCCTTGGTGAGAGAGGTAAAGAAGAACCCAAAGATCACTGTGGCTGAGCTCCAGAGATGCAGTCGGGAGATGGGAAAAAGGTTGTAAAAAGTCAACCATCGCTGCAGCCCTCCACCAGTCGGGGCTTTATGGCAGAGTGGCCCGACGGAAGCCGCTCCTCAGTGCAAGACACATGAAAGCCCGCATGGAGTTTGCTAAAAAACACCTAAGGGACTCCAAGATGGTGAGAAATAAGATTCTCTGGTCTGATGAGACCAAGATAGAACTTTTTGGCCTTAATTATAAGCGGTATGTGTGGAGAAAAACAGGCACTGCTCATCACCTGTCCAATACAATCTCAACAGTGAAGCATGAAGGTGGCAGCATCATGCTGTGGGGGTGTTTTTCAGCTGCAGGGACAGGACGACTGGTTGCAATCGAGGGAAAGATGAATGCGGCCAAGTGCAGGGATATCCTGGACGAAAACCTTCTCCAGAGTGCTCAGGACCTCAGACTGGGCCGAAGGTTTACCTTCCAACAAGACAATGACCCTAAGCACACAGCTAAAATAACGAAGGAGTGGCTTCACAACAACTCCGTGACTGTTCTTGAATGGTCTAGCCAGAGCCCTGACTTAAACCCAATCTCTGGAGAGACCTAAAAATGGCTGTCCACCAACGTTTACCATTCAACCTGACAGAACTGCAGAGGATCTGCAAGGAGGAATGGCAGATGATCCCCAAATCCAGGTGTGAAAAACTTGTTACATCTTTCCCAAAAAGACTGAGCAAAGGGTCTGAATACTTAGGACCATGTGATATTTCAGTTTTTCTTTTTTAATAAATCTGCAAAAATGTCAACAATTCTGTGTTTTTCTGTCAATATGGGGTGCTGTGTGTACAGTAATGAGGAAAAAAAATAAACTTAAATGATTTTAGCAAATGGCTGCAATATAACAAAGAGTGAGAAATTTAGGGGGTCTGAATACTTTCCGTCCCCACTGTATATATATATATATATATATATATATATATATATATATATATATATATATGTGTGTATATATATATATATATATATATATATATATATAGCACTGTCCCCATAGGGATTGCTGTGTGTTGACTTCATAGGCCTCTCTCTTGTTACCTGCAGCTGGGTGCCAAGGGTTTCCACTTTCTTGCTAGGGGTTTCCACTTGTCCCACCCTTATGCCGCGTACACACGATCGGACTTTATGACATACTTGGTCCGGTGTACCGGATTTCGTCAGACAATTTGATCATGTGTGGGCTCCAGCGGACTTTGTTTTCTCAAAAGTATGACGGACTTAGATTTGAAACATGTTTCAAATCTATCCGACGGACTTGAGTCTGGTCGAAAAGTCCGCTCGTCTGTATGCTAGTCTGACGGACAAAAACCGACGCTAGGGCAGCTATTGGCTAGTGGCTATGAACTTCCTTGTTTTAGTCCGGTCGTATGTCATCACGTACGAATCCGTCGGACTTTGGTTGATCGTGTGTAGGCAAGTCCGTTCATTCGGAAAGTCCGTCGTAAAGTCCATCGAAAAGTCTGCCGGGCAAAGTATGCCATAAAGTCCGGTCATGTGTACGCGGCATTACTCCCGCTTGCTCTCCACGCAATGATCAGTCCAAGGTGTTTGGGTTTTTTGTATTCTATTTTGGAACTTGGATGGGAGAAGGGATTAGTGGGATACTCCAACTGGAACTATTCACAATGGATAAGGACAACTCTCATTTGACCTCACCGGAATACTTGAGGAAGCAGTCCTAATGCTTTAACTATACAGCCACATGTATGGAGGAATGAAGTCTTCTTGCTTTCACTAGCAGCAGACTTGATGCACTACATTATCTTCAGGACACTCTCTAGCATCCCCTTTACTGACACCCGTTCACTGACTCTTCTAGCTGAAGGGGGCAACCCTCAATCGACAGGCCCCAAAGACACAAATCTGTACTCACAGTAGGCAGAATCTGGTGTCTCCCTTCCAGTCAGCTCTTCAGGACCTCTGGGTTCAGCTTCTCTCTCTCAAGGCCCTTGGGTCGACCACCCAAGGCCGAACGACCACCTCCGCGGAGGACTCTGTTCCCCGGCTCAACTCACTCTGAGCACAAGTACCCTGGGCTTTTATACAATATCCCAACATGCAACGCAGCACTTTTCCTCTGCCAATTGCCAGGACTGTAACAAAGCCTGTGCACTCACTTGTCAGGTCCCCTCCCACTGTCCAATATGCCTCCCTATTGGACCAGTGAGGGACAGTTAAACAAGCTGAGCTGCCCCTAAGCACAATGAGCAGACCTAACCAATAGATCCTGCTCCCTGGTAGGCAGAGAAAGTTTTACCTGACCATCTTCCTGGTAAGCAGAAAGACCAAAAACTATACTCTCTTCTAGCACCTACCTAGGAGGGTGCTACATATATATATATATATATATATATATATATATATTTATATTTATATTTAATATACTGCACATACTGGCATTCTGTACACTCTTACTTCAAATGCTTTCGCTATGGAGAGGTTGAATGCATACAGGAAGGTAAGCCGTGTATAGGTTGTTAGAGCAGAAAATAATCTATTCATCCACACTACACTACAAAGTAAGTCTTGTAGAGTTTGCTCTTGTATGAAGTGATTGTGTGCTCCACTGCCCAATTTTCCCTTTTAGATGCTACATAAACCATTTTAATTAATACTATGTCACCAAAAGAGATCGAAATAGCCAATTGAATTGTGCCAAGATAGAGTCTTTTGATGAAAACATATCTTTATTGATTGCAGAAGAAGAAAATCATTCTTAAAATGAAATCCTGAGAAAAATCATATCCCTGAGAGAAAATTTCTGAGTGGCAGGCTAAGATTAACATCATAAAATTGAATTTGTGCTGCAAAGCTTTGATGTAATCAGCAGCTGGGAGATGGTATTGCCCTTGCCGTGCTCTCTTTGATTGTGGTGAATTATTGTGCGGAATGAAATAAATGTTTCTTGTGTCATTCCTTCTAGAAACACAAAGCCAAGGGCTACAAGACAGTTGTTTTTATAAAACATAAAATTGGTTGTCTTGCATTTATCATTTCAGATCATTGTACTTTTCTCTAAACTCTTGTAATGTCATGATTATGAGTTGAATACAATTTACTTTCCACAGTCTCAAATGGGCTTAAAGAAAGAATATACACTTAGAGTAAGTACTATAGACACTGAAAGGGTGCTTCACCACTAAACAGCATTTGAAGGCGTTGGATGTTGAAGAATTTCTCTTTTCAAAAGAAATTCTATATAGGAATTCCATCTGTGGATGTCTAGTAGAATATAACAGCCATTTTTCAGTTGCATGAGGTCCAGACTACTTATTTTTACCTATTGGTATTTCTGACATGAAAAAGACATACATCTTTTAGGGCCAGTTCATACCTAAATCGTACAGGAATGTATTCTGTGTTCCTGTGCATTTCCTGCATGTTCCCATGTGGTGCGATTTTGCAGCTGCAAATATTACCAGAATGCAATAAAAGTAGTGCGTGCATTGCTTAAAAAAAACGCACCACACCAAATTACATGGTACTGCGGTACCATTCAGTTTGGCGCCTGAAAATGCACTGCATTTTTGGTTTGCATTTGGGGTGCTATTAACAATGTATCGGCACCTGCAAGAGATCACAAAGGCAGTGGATTTTGAGCATGGTGCAGGAAACACTCACCATATTCTGGTGTGAAATGCCCTCCCCAAACTGTTCCCACAAAGTTAGGAGCATGAAATTGTCCAAAATGTCTTGGTATGCTGACGCCTTAAGAGTTCCCGTCACTAGAACTAAGGGGCCAAGCCCAAGGTTCTGTTCTTGGACCTCTCCTTTTCTCAATCTACACCTCCTCCTTGGGTCAGTTGATTGCCTCCCGTGGCTTTCAATATCATCTCTATGCTGATGACACCCAAATCTATCTCTCCACCCCTTAGCTCACTCCATCAGTCTCCTCTCCTCACCCCTTTCCTGCCCAGGCCATTTTTCAGCTTTCAGAGGTGTTGCACTTTGAATGACAATTGTGTGGTCATATAACACTGTACCCAAATGATTTTTTAATAATTTTCTTCACACAAACAGAGCTTTCTTTTGGTGGTATTTAATCACTGCTGGTTTTTTTATTTTTTACAAAAAAAAAAAGACCAAAATTTTGGCACTGGTGGGCACGGATAGGTGGCACTGATGGGCAGCACGGATGGGAACTAATGGGCAGCACTGATGGGAATTGATGGGCAGCACTGAAGAGCAGGCACTGATGGGCACTAAAAGGCAGCACTGACTGGCACCAGTAATGGGCACTGTATTGTGTCACTGATGGGCACTGATTTGTGTCACTGATGGGCACTCATGGGCATTGATTGGTGGCACTTCTGGGGCTTTACTATAATCAGGGCACTGACGATCAGTGCCCTGATTACATGCCCTGTTCTCCCCTGCGAGGAGATGCCCTTAATCAGCTCTCCTCGCCGCACACTCTGTCAGTGTGAGGCGATGAGAACCGATTACCGGCACTTACTGTATTTACATGGGAACTATCCTTTCGGCCCCACATCCAGTCGCTGTCCAAAGCTTGCCGCTTCAACCTCCACAACATCTCCAAAATACGCACCTTCCTAACCAACAACACCACAAAGCTTCTAATCTATTCCCTGGTCATCTCTCATCTCAACTACTGCAACTCCCCCCACATTGACTTACCTTTAAATAGGCTATGCCCCTTTCTGTCCATCATGAATGCTGCTGCCAGGAGTATCCACCTTACAAACCACTCAGCGTCTGCTACCCCTCTTTGCTAATCCCTCCATTGGCTGAAACTCAACCAAAGAATGAAATTCAAGATACTAACCATAACTTACAAAGCCATCTATAACTTACCCCTGGCTACATCACCTACCTAGTCTCAAAATACCAAGCAAATTGTTCTCTTTGTTCCTCCCAAGAACTCCTGCTCTCTAGCTCTCTTGTCACCTCATCCCATGCTCGCCTCCAGGACTTCTCCTGAGCCACTTCCATCCTCTGGAATGCTCTACTCCAATCTATCTGACTATCTTCTACTTTGTCCACTTTCAGACGATTCCTACAAACCCACCTCTTCTCAGAAACCTATCTGGCCCTCACCTAACAACTGTACATTTATTTTTTCCATCAGCACATTCCCCCACAGTTATTACATCTTGTATCTCTTCACCCTCCCTCTTAGTTTGTAAGCTCAAACGAGCAGGGCTCTCTGATTCCTACTGTTTTAAAGTGTATTGTAATTGTACTGTCTATAAGTTTTAAAAATGACACAAATATTAATTTTCACAAAGTCTGTTCAGTTTTTATGATGGCAATTTGCATATACTCCAGAATGTTATGAAGAGTGATCAGATTAATTGCAATTAATTGCAAAAATCTTTCTTTGCCATCAAAATGAACATAAAAAAAAAAACATTTCCACTGCATTTCTGAAGAAGGCTTAGGGCGCCCAAGAAAGTCCAGCAAGCATCTGGACCGTCTCCTACAGTTGATTCAGCTGCGGGATCTGGGCACCACCAGTGCAGAGCTTGCTCAGGAATGGCAGCAGGCAGGAGTGAGTGCATCTGCATACACAGTGAGGCGAACACTTTTGGAGGATGGCCTGGTGTCAAGAAAGGCAGCAAAAAAAGCCACTTCTCTCCAGGAAAAACATTCTATTCTATTCTATTCTATTCTACAAAAGGTACAGGGATTGGACTGTTGAGGACTGGGGTAAAGTCATTTTCTCTGATTAATCATCTTTCGATTGTTTGGGACATTCAGGAAAAAACAGTAAACAATGATTTCTAATGGTGGTCCTGCATGGAGATGCCCTAAATAGAGTAAAGTTTAGAGTTTAGAGTGAGGTTTAGGGTGCCTGCACAAGCAGCTTCTGTATTTATTATTGTTGTTCATTTACTGTCAGGGTTATTGCTTTAATTATAACCTTAATTATTTTGACTGGCTGGTCACAATGTAGGTATTCATTTGTGTAGCGTATATAGTGGTGTTCCGCGCTCAGGACGGGCTTGTAACCGAACTGCAGCCCCCCAGATAGAGAAAGCACCAAAGGTGCGATCCAACAATTTATAAAATCTGAAAAAATAGGGGATTGGCGCTGTTCACTGGTGAAAGATAAATAAACTATAAACAGACTCCTAACACAAGGGAAACATTACACCCCAATTCTAGGTGGGTGAAAAGTGTAACACAGTGTAAAATAATACTTGAAAATAAATTTGCGTACTAAAAATAGTCACAAAAATGTGCAGACTACTCAAGGTGAAATGTTAACAATAATACATGAGATACAATAAATAGAACTCCAAGCAATGATAAAAGTGAATGATCAATCAGGTGAAAAAAAAAAAAAAAAAAAAAATTTTTTTCAAAATCCACACAAAATATGTTCAATGGAAGGTATGAGTGAGTTATACCTAGGAGGGATGACGAACACAGTGTTGCCCACTATAAATTAGTGTATATACTAGTGTTAGATAAAGAATGAAAAAAAATATATATAAAAATATATATATAAGCTGAAAAAAAGATTACTGACAAGTAGTGTGCATAACAATATTAGTGCACAAAAAAATCAAAAAAGTGAAAGAGAGACAAAATGAAAATAAAAATAAAAAGTTCAGGCAACCAAAAAAATTGTTTTAAAAAATACCAAAAAAATTGCCGTGAATATTAAATCTATCGTTCAGTGTAAATAAACAGTTCTTGTGCAACAAACTAGTGCATCTTCAAAGGTTGCAGGTAAGTCCGTCCCAATGAATGTATACTGTCCTGTGTGGAGTCCCCTCTAGTGCCCCCACTCACCGGAGCGCCCAACCCCTGCAGGGGTAATGAGCATGTAGATGTGAATCCGATGATCCAAGCGGTCGGTGTCCCCCTCACCACCTATTTTCCACCTGTGTCACCAGATCGCTTTCAAAAGGCATCCAACCGGACCAATTACCATGTGCAGGGAGAAGAGAAGAGCCTCATAGTGTGATTCCAGATATAAATTTATTTAACCACTTGAGCCCCGGACCATTATGCTGCCTAAGGACCAGAGGTCTTTTTCCAATTTGGCACTGCGTCTCTTTAACTGCTAATTGCGCGGTCATGCAATGCTGTACCCAAACGAAATTTGCGTCCTTTTCTTCCCACAAATAGAGCTTTCTTTTGATGGTATTTGATCACCTCTGCGGTTTTTATTTTTTGCGCTATAAACGGAAAAAGACCGAAAATTTTGAAAAAAAATGATATTTTCTACTTTTTGTTATAAAAAAAATCCAATAAACTCAATTTTAGTCATACATTTAGGCCAAAATGTATTCGGCCACATGTCTTTGGTAAAAAAAATGTCAATAAGCGTATATTTATTGGTTTGCACAAAAGTTATAGCGTCTACAAACTAGGGTACATTTTCTGTAATTTACACAGCTTTTAGTTTATGACTGCCTATGTCATTTCTTGAGGTGCTAAAATGGCAGGGCAGCACAAAACCCCCCCAAATGACCTCATTTTGGAAAGTAGACACCCCAAGGAAATTGCTGAGAGGCATGTTGAACCCATTGAATATTTATTTTTTTTGTCCCAAGTGATTGAATAATGACAAAAAAAAAAAAAAATATTTACAATTGCACCCCAAAATACATTCTGCTGCTTCTCCTGAGTATGGGGATACCACATGTGTGAGACTTTTTGGGAGCCTAGCTGCGTATGGGGCCCCGAAAACCAATCACTGCCTTCAGGATTTCTAAGGGTGTAAATTTATGATTTCACTCTTCACTGCCTATCACAGTTTCGGAGGCCATGGAATGCCCAGGTGGCACAAACCCCCCCCAAATGACCCCATTTTGGAAAGTAGATACCCCAAGCTATTTGCTGAGAGGCATATTGAGTCCATGGAATATTTTATATTTTGACACAAGTTACGGGAAAGTGACACATTTTTTTTTTCTTTTTTGCACAAAGTTGTCACTAAATGATATATTGCTCACACAGGCCATGGGCATATGTGGAATTGCACCCCAAAATACATTTAGCTGCTTCTCCTGAGTATGGGGATACCACATGTGTGGGACTTTTTGGGAGCCTAGCCGCGCACGGGACCCCGAAAACCAATCACCGCCTTCAGGATTTCTAAGGGTGAAAATTTTTGATTTCACTCTTCACTGCCTATCACAGTTTCGGAGGCCATGGAATGCCCAGGTGGCACAAACCCCCCCCCCAAATGACCCCATTTTGGAAAGTAGACACCCCAAGCTATTTGCTGAGAGGCATGGTGAGTATTTTGCAGCTCTCATTTGTTTTTGAAAATGAAGAAAGACAAGAAAAAACTTTTTTTTTTTTCTTTTTTCAATTTTCAAAACTTCGTGACAAAAAGCGAGGTCTGCAAAATACTCACTATACCGCTCAGCAAATAGCTTGGGGTGTCTACTTTCCAAAATGGGGTCATTTGGGGGGTTTTGTGCCACCTGGGCATTCCATGGTCTCCGAAACTGTGATAGGCAGTGAAGAGTGAAATCAAAAATTCACGCCCTTAGAAAGCCTGAAGGCGGTGCTTGGTTTTCGGGGTCCCGTGCGCGGCTAGGCTCCCAAAAAGTCTCACACATGTGGTATCCCCGTACTCAGGAGAAGCAGCAGAATGTATTTTGGGGTGTAATTTCACATATTCCCATGGCATGTTTGAGCAATATATCATTTAGTGACAATTTTGTGCAAAAAAAAAAAAATTGTCTCTTTCCCGCAACTTGTGTCGCAATATAAAATATTCCATGGACTCGACATGCCTCTCAGCAAATAGCTTGGGGTGTCTACTTTCCAAAATGGGGTCATTTGGGGGGGGTTTTGAACTGTCCTGGCATTTTATGCACAACATTTAGAAGCTTATGTCACACATCACCCACTCTTCTAACCACTTGAAGACAAAGCCCTTTCTGACACTTATTGTTTACATGAAAAAGTTATTTTTTTTTTGCAAGAAAATTACTTTGAACCCCCAAACATTATATATTTTTTTAAAGCAAATGCCCTACAGATTAAAATGGTGGGTGTTTCATTTTTTTTTTTCACACAGTATTTGCGCAGCGATTTTTTGGGGAAAAAACACACTTTTTTAAATTTTAATGCACTAAAACACACTATATTGCCCAAATGTTTGATGAAATAAAAAAGATGATCTTAGGCCGAGTACATGGATACCAAACATGACATGCTTTACAATTGCGCACAAACGTGCAGTGGCAACAAAATAAATACATTTTAAAAAGCCTTTAAAAGTCTTTACAGGTTACCACTTTAGATTTACAGAGGAGCTCTACTGCAAAAATTACTGCCCTCGATCTGACCTTCGCGGTGATACCTCACATGCATGGTACAATTGCTGTTTACGTTTGACGACAGACCGCCGCTTGCGTTCGCCTTAGCGCGAGAGCAGGGGGCGACAGGGGTGCTTTTCTTTTTTTTTTTTTTTTTTTATTATTTTTTTGCTTTTTTATCTTATTTTTAAACTGTTCCTTTCATTTTTTTTTTTTTTTTTTTAATCATTTTTATTGTTATCTCGGGGAATGTAAATATCCCCTATGATAGCAATAGGTAGTGACAGGTACTCTTTTTTGAAAAAATTGGAGTATATTAGACCCTAGATCTCTCCTCTGCCCTCAAAGCATCTGACCACACCAAGATCGGTGTGATAAAATGCTTCCCCAATTTCCCAATGGCGCTATTTACATCCGGCGAAATCTAAGTCATAAAATGCTCGTAGCGTCCGGTTTCTTAGGCCATAGAGATGTTTGGAGCCACTCTGGTCTCTGATCAGCTCTATGGTCAGCTGGCTGAATCACCGGCTGCATTTTCAGGTTCCCTGTTGAGATAGGAGAGCCAGAGAAAAACACAGAAGACGGTGGGGGGGGGGTCATTCCCTCCCACGGCTTGTAAAAGCAGTCTAGAGGCTAATTAGCCACTAGGATTGCTTTTACATGAAAGCCGCTGGCTGAAAAGAATGATACCAAGATGATACCTAAACCTGCAGGCATCATTCTGGTATAACCACTCAAAGTTGTGAATGGCGTACCTGAAGACAAAAAAATGGTTAACAATAAAGCACAGTAAACGGTAAAGTATAAAAAATTGCATACCTGAAAAGCAAACATGATAAAACATAATAACAATAAAACATTGCAGAATAGAATACAGTAAAAAAGAGCAGAACAATAGAGAGAATAGAGAGAGAGAACAATAAAGCGACAACTATTTTTTTAAATTTTATATATTTTTTTTTTTTTTTTTTTACACTTTTTTTGTAACTAACTTTTATAAATGTAACCGGTTCCAGGTTCGGGTCTCTCAAAATGCGATGGCATCTTGGGAGACCCTGTGAAAGTGTGCCTAGTCTGTGGAATGCTGTACCCTACGCTAATACTCAACTAGTGTATGGTAGCGTTCAAAACATTCACCAATGCAAAGACCAGGATTGTCAGGACAGGAGGGACAATAATAGCGGGTGTCACGCCTATATCCGCGCTTGCTGCAGACACATCATCTTTTTTGGGGGGGTTCGCTGGGTAGGGGTACTCGGGAGGACATAAAGAAAATGCCTCTCATGCACCCGACTGCATTTGGTTGGGGATGTGAATGGGGGAAGTACGGGCGCTGCAGAAGTGATGGGTTCCCAATTAGGATTGGCGAATGCAGCAGGAAGGGCATTATGGGCACGACGGGCCTGTGTTTGTCTTCTTGGTGGCAGTGGGACACTACTTGTGCTTGCCACCTCACCAGCTTGAACTGCACTTATGGGACTCGCCACGTCACCAAGTGTTACTGCAGTGCTGGTTTGACTACGACCGGGGTGTACTAGGCCACTGGTGCTTGCCAGTTCAACAAAACGCTACCAAAAAAACTGTTAGCGATCGCAGGGATCAGGCCTGACTCTGCGAACGCTGCAGTTATGCGTTAAGTGTTTTGTAAGTGTCAGTGATCGATCGATACTGCACTTGGGTGGGCTGGGCTGGGCCGGGCGGAGGGGCAAAACGCAGGTGCTAGCAGGTATCTGTGCTGATCCCGCTAACACTGCGTTTTTGGGAACCCTAAACTGCTGGGGACGCTAGTATAGATCTGATCGGATCAGATATTGATCCGTTCAGATACTATACCACTAAGGGAGGTGTACGGTGCGTGCGTGGGTGTTAGCGGTACTGGCGCTAACCTGGCGCTGCCTGAGGCTGGTGCTTGCCAGTTCACCAAAATACTACCAAAAAAACTGTTAGCGATCGCAGGGATCAGGCCTGACTCTGCGAACGCTGCAGTTATGCATTTAGTGTTTTGTAAGTGTCAGTGATCGATCGATACTGCACTTGGGTGGGCTGGGCTGGGCCGGGCGGAGGGGCAAAACGCAGGTGCTAGCAGGTATCTGGGCTGATCCCGCTAACACTGCGTTTTTGGGAACCCTAAACTGCTGGGGACGCTAGTATAGATCTGATCGGATCAGATATTGATCCGATCAGATACTATACCACTAAGGGAGGTGTACGGTGCGTGCGTGGGTGTTAGCGGTACTGGCGCTAACCTGACGCTGCCTGGGGCTGGTGCTTGCCAGTTCACCAAAATACTACCAAAAAAACTGTTAGCGATCGCAGGGATCAGGCCTGACTCTGCGAACGCTGCAGTTATGCGTTTAGTGTTTTGTAAGTGACAGTGATCGATCGATACTGCACTTGGGTGGGCTGGGCGGAGGGGCAAAACGCAGGTGCTAGCAGGTATCTGGGCTGATCCCGCTAACACTGCATTTTTGGGAACCCTAAACTGCTGGGGACGCTAGTATAGATCTGATCGGATCAGATATTGATCCATTCAGATACTATACCACTAAGGGAGGCGTATGCTGCGTGAGTGGGTGTTAGCAGTACTGGCGCTAATCTGACGCTGCCTGGGGCGACGCATATCACCGCCGGGCGATCAGGGGGCTAAACCTTTATTCGGTAATAAACGGCGGGTGCCCTGACACTATAAAAAATAAACGAACTAACCAGCGTCACCCGTAACACTTATACGGTGATCAGTGGTGAAAGGGTTAACTAGGGGGCCATCAAGGGGTTAAAACATTTATTCGGTAGTATATGGGGGTCCCTGACGCTATAAAACGCTGACGGCGAACCTCAATATTTACGTCCCTAACTAGCGTCACCAGCGACACTAATACAGCGATCAGAAAAATGATCGCTTAGCGACACTGGTGACAGGGGGTGATCAAGGGGTTAAAACTTTATTAGGGGGGGTTAGGGGGGTATCCTAGACCTACAGGGGGGTAATACTAACTGTCCCAACACTGTAACTGTCACAAACTGACACCAATGCAGTAATCAGAAAAAAAACAAAAAAAAAAACAAAAAAAAAAAACTGCTGGTGTCAGTTTGTGACGGGGGGGGGGGGTGATTGGGGGGGGGCGATCGGGGGGGGATCGGGGTGTTTTGTGTGCCTGGCATGTTCTACTGTGTGTGTGTGTGTTGTGCACTCACATACCTGTCTTCTCTCCTCGGGCCGGAAAGGAAATTACCGAGCCGAGGAGAGATGACATCATTTCCTTTGCTGCTGTTTAGCATACAGCAGCAAAGAAATGATTCGATTGGCCGGCGGCGATCGCGAGGGGGGGCCACGAACGGATGGCCTCCCCCTCACCTCCGATCGCCGTGGAACAAAAGACGACCGCCTCGGGCACCGGGGGGTCCGATCGGACCCCCCACCCGCGGAAGGCAAATCACGTACATGTACGTGATTTTGCCTGTCCGTGCCACCTTGCTGACGTACATCGGCGTGAGGCGGTCGTCAAGTGGTTAAGCTCAAGCTTACAACAACAAAAGAAATAAATAAAATAAAAAACTAAAAGCTAAAATCAAACAGCACTCCGCCGGCTGACTCCACATCAGAAGCCGCAGACAGTGCAGTGTGAGCGGCATGCGTTCCACAGCCGTCTGCCGAAACCGGAAGTGCAGGACAAAAACAGAAGGAAAGAAAGGATGTATGCGTACCAAGAGGCCACGCCTTACGCGTTTCGTCATCAAGACGTCATCTGAGGTGCCTCAGATGATGTCTTGATGACGAAACGCATAAGGCGTGGCCTCTTGGTACGCATACGTCCTTTCTTTCCTTCTGTTTTTGTCCTGCACTTCCGGTTTCGGCAGACGGCTGTGGAACGCACGCCGCTCACACTGCACTGTCTGCGGCTTCTGATGTGGAGTCAGCCGGCGGAGTGCTGTTTGATTTTAGCTTTTAGTTTTTTATTTTATTTATTTCTTTTGTTGTTGTAAGCTTGAGCTTAAATAAATTTATATCTGGAATCACACTATGAGGTTCTTCTCTTCTCCCTGCACATGGTAATTGGTCCAGTTGGATGCCTTTTGAAAGCGATCTGCTGACACAGGTGGAAAATAGGTGGTGAGGGGGACACCGACCGCTTGGATCATCGGATTCACATCTACATGCTCATTACCCCTGCAGGGGTTGGGCGCTCCGGTGAGTGGGGGCACTAGAGGGGACTCCACACAGGACTGTATACATTCATTGGGACGGACTTACCTGCAACCTTTGAAGATGCACTAGTTTGTTGCACAAGAACTGTTTATTTACACTGAACGATAGATTTAATATTCACGGCAATTTTTTTGGTATTTTTTAAAACAATTTTTTTGGCTGCCTGGACTTTTTATTTTTATTTTCATTTTGTCTCTCTTTCACTTTTTTGATTTTTTTGTGCACTAATATTGTTATGCACACTACTTGTCAGTAATCTTTTTTCAGCTTATATATATATTTTTATATATATTTTTTTTCATTCTTTATCTAACACTAGTATATACACTAATTTATAGTGGGCAACACTGTGTTCGTCATCCCTCCTAGGTATAACTCACTCATACCTTCCATTGAACATATTTTGTGTGGATTTTGAAAAAATTTTTTTTTTTTTTTTTTCACCTGATTGATCATTCACTTTTATCATTGCTTGGAGTTCTATTTATTATCTCATGTATTATTGTTAACATTTCACCTTGAGTAGTCTGCACATTTTTGTGACTATTTTTAGCACGCAAATTTATTTTCAAGTATTATTTTACACTGTGTTACACTTTTCACCCACCTAGAATTGGGGTGTAATGTTTCCCTTGTGTTAGGAGTCTGTTTATAGTTTATTTATCTTTCACCAGTGAACAGCGCCAATCCCCTATTTTTTCAGATTTTATTCATTTGTGTAGGGTGATTAAATGTACAAGATTGCATGTGGTTCACCAGCAAAATTAATTTCCATTTGTCTTGTGTCCTGTTCCTGTCCTGCTTTACAGCTCAGACCTTGCTATTCTGTATTGCAGGAGTGCTTGTTTTTTTTTCAGACTGACTGTACACTTGCTCAGTGTTTTATAAAACTATACTCATCTGTGAATTAAAGTGTCTTAACTCTAGTTTTAGCCTAATTTCTAAAAATCTCAGAGGCAGAGAGTAAGAGGGAGAAATTGAGAGAAAATGAGAAACACTTTATAGAAAGGTGAAACAAGCATGGAGTTTTGATTCGTAAGAAAATGTCATGTAACTATTTTTAACGTGGAGAATAGTACATGTCAGTTGCAGCAGTTTAATAAACTAGACTTCTGTAATCAGTATTGGCAACAGCCACCGTATGTGTACATTTGGCTCATGTCACTATTAATACTGCTGTTATTGATTAACTAAACTATAATTGTGTATTATCCATGCCAATCACACGTCTACGAGCAGTGAGTCAAACTGTAAGCGATATATCAGATATAAATCATATAATGATACGCAATAACCAGGACACAATAGTGCTCCCTAGTAGTTGCCCTTTACCACCATCTCTCTGCCATGACGTGCATACTATATGTGTGGTGGCAGAAGGAAGACTGAGATAAATTAGAAGAATGGAGAGAATTGGAAGGTCCATGGATGGGTTACACTAAGGAATGTAGTGATTTATAGCAGCAGTTAAAGTTCCTTACTCATGCCAGTTGGTAAGCTCTGATTATGTGAGCAACACAGCTGCTGCAACGCTAAATGGTGCCTGACTATCCCATCGATATACAAAGAATTAGTCAAATTTCTGTGTTATGTAGTCCTTGGGTTTCCTTTTAATTCAAGCAGAACATATTGTTGGGTAGTGACATCAGTAACACTATTGATTTGGTGGCGACTCTTCTTGCTCCAGTTCACCAAAGCTTCTCCCACTGTGGAATTTCACATACCACATTTTTTGATTTTTTAACGAGTTGCTTCAACATTTAAATCACTCAAGCAATATCTGGTTGAGGCCTACTTTCCCCTCCCTTGTGAGGTCCTGGTCCCTCTATGTAGATCTTTAGTTAAACCTCATTTAGAATAGCGTATCCAGTTCTGGAGACCTCACTTACAGGAAGATATTGATAAGATAGAATGGGTCCAGAGATGGGAACCAAAAACGGTGAAAGGTCTGAGGGAAAAAAAAATATTAAGAGAGACTTCAGGAACAGAAAGAAGAGTAAGGGGAGACTTGATTGAAACATTTAAAAACTGTACATCAAGGGGGGGATAAGTTTCAGTATTTTCAATATGAAGCCAAGATCAAGAACACCCCTGTCCTCCTTGCAGGTTTTTTAGCTTAAGTAGTTGTAATGTTTCATTTTCAGCAATATTACAATTATGGCTCCCTGAAAAAAATGTAATTTTTTTTCTAAACGTTTACATTGATATATATCCCCCAGGTCAACATCCAACCTTCCATACACTTTTTGCCAGTCCTTGCTTATTAGTTTTGAAAATGAGCAAACTTGGCAGTGTGGGGATGTCAGCTTCAAAGAGCTGCCGCAATACTTCTTAAACATTGCTTACCCTCCCTTTAGGAGCCTACAAGTATTTTATTCCCTCCTTCTCAGTTACCTCATGGTTAGATAGAGGCCAGTCCACTGTAGTAGATCATTTTTCAGGCGAGTTGAATGACAATGTCTATAAATTAACCCAACTTTCATCAAAAAACACAAATTCAGACTGAAATTGGGACCCGTGTTTTTGTATTACTTAGACTCTTAAAGGAGAAGTCCAACCAAAGCTTGTTTGGCTGGCTTTCTCCTATGGATCATAGGAGTGCAATACGTTTTGCACTCCTGTGCCCCATTTTCAGCAGAGAGTGGGCTGAAGTCCACTCTCTGCTGACGTCACAGAAATCAGTCCAGGCACTGCGCCATCACGGCAATAAAGTCTGGATCCACCAGGTGCCTGGACTGATACCCATCTCAGCGAGCTGCTGAGAGCATGAGACAGCCGCTCCCTGCCCCTCCACAGCTCTAGCGCTCCGATGAGCAAGGAAGGAGAAGAACAGAGAGCTGTGACTGACAGTCTACAGCTCTCTGCTCGGGGAGCTCTGAAAACCGAGTGATCGGCGATGTTCTATCGCTCAGTTTTAAGTGTAGAGGCGCCGGGGGACAGATGCAGCATTGGGTTGATGCTGCATCCACCTAGGTAAGATTCTGCAAAAAAAGAGAAACTCATACTTCTCTTTTAACTAATGCAGACATACAGTATATGTTATCCTACTATTTGTTTTAATACACAATGCAAATCCCCTGCTTGGGTGTGATGTTATTTCTATCTTGTTACGTTTTTTAACGCTCTGTACCCATTTCTGTCTAATAATGTTTCTGACTTACAGTTGCAATAAAGTTTATTTTGGTACCAAAAATTGCAGACGTGATTTTGAAATATTCAAACCTACTCGACCATGAAAGGGGGCATTTCCTGGTTTTATGATTATTTCCAATGTAATCAATTCCTTAGACGTCCCTCCAATTTTAAAATTGGAGAAGGATTTAGGCCAAACATTCCAGAATAAAGAATGAGCGGAGCGTGCAAAGCTTAAAGTGATATTTAAGTCTTGTTTTTTTTTTGTTTGAAAATAACGTTATACTTACCTGCTCTGTGCAGTGGTTTTGCACAGAGCAGCCCCGATCCTCCTCTTCTCGGGTCCCTTGCCAGGCCACTCCCTCCTGCCCCCACAGCAAGCAGCTTGCTATGGGACACCCGAGCCGATCACTGCTCTGTGTGTCTATTCAGACACGGAGCACCCTCTCTCTCCTCATTGGCTCAGTGACTTTGATTTTCAGCAGAAAGAGCCAATGAGGAGGGAGAGTCCCGGCCAGCTAAGGCTCTCGTGCAACATCGCTGGATCAAGATGGGGCTCAGGTATTAGTGGGGCTGAGGGGGGCTGCTGAATACAAAAGGTTTTTTTATCATAATGCATAGAATGCATTAAAGTGTTTGTGCCCCTAAAAAAAAAAAAAAAAAAAAAGAAAAGAAAAAAAAAATGATCCTGTTCCCTTAAAGCATGAATTACAGCACAGTGCTTGTACAGTGTAATTTGGGCCCTTGTATAATCTAAAACACCTGGCTGATCCCACCTGGTGCTGCCCTCCCCTCTGTTAACTGATCACATTTATCATGGCTTCTGAGCCCGTGATACCATTATCAGTTTACGTGCCTCCATCATCCCGCTGTCTCTTCTTGCTCCCTCCCTGTCAACTAGTGACAGTGCCATTCTGCTCCCCACCCCTCCCATCCTGCTGCTATCATAACTTTGTTATATTCATACAATCCCAGTGTTCGATAACATTATATGCCCAAGTGTATGTGCTTTATAAAAAAAAGGGCAGATTTGTACCTTATTTCAGAGCGCCTCTCGGCGCTCATGTGACCGCCAGCCGCTCTCTTCCTCTCCTTCCGGCTGACGTCAGCGGGGATTCTTGGTCCCTCCCACTAGGGAGGGACCGAGTGGGGGTTCTCCGTCCCTCCGACGTCATCAGCACATGCGCACTGAAGCAATGGCACATACGTGCCATTGCTTCAGTGAGTGTGCCGTTACTGGCGGCTCCCGCGCGCTTTGGTGTCTTTGCAGCTCCGGCCAATCACAGCGACAGAGCCCGCGATACCCGGAAGTAACTCCAGGATCAATGCCGCCGGCCGATGCTGTGTACGGAGACCACTGCGGGGGCTTCAATCTAAGGTGAGTATTTACCCTCACCATCACCTACTGCGCAAATTTTTAATTTTGGGACTCTTTATATTATTTTTGAGCCAAGTTTTTACCGCCCAAATTTTTGTATTTACTGCAAAAAGACCTCTATTTTTAATAAACGTCGTTACGTTTGAGAAAGATTTACACTATGTGGAAGTTTTTTTCTTTTTTTACCTACAAATACGGTATTGGTTGCTGAGGAAAAGGTTTCCTTCATCTGAAGATTGAGGCTGACCTCGGCTTCCAGCTGAGTCCTGCCAAGGACACACCACTAGATGACATCTGTTGAAACTTATCGAGCTAGAAGCGTGACATCAGTGGAAATCCCACCCAGGAACAACATACGACTTCACAGTCCTACACCGCTTGACGGTACAAGCTCGTTTGACTCACCGCCAAGGGCCTGTGAGTCCACCTTATCTGGTAAGGGCATTGTATTTCTGTTCCTTTGGGCCAATATCACCATTCTAAGGGAGAAATTCTACTTCTGAGCAGGGATACGTCCAACAGCCCCTGTCTACCACACCTAAATGAACTATTTACACCAAGATTGATATCTAGCAATCCCGAATTTAAGATGGTGGACTTTAAATATGTTTACACCTTTGTATTTACCATCTTGATAGACTTTTGATTATATTTTTTGGTCCTCCTTTCTTTTGGGTTGTATGTTACTTGATATACATCATTGTAGTAGTTCCAATTATTTTATTCTTTAAGCTT
The DNA here is from genome assembly GCF_042186555.1 of Aquarana catesbeiana. Lineage (NCBI taxonomy): Eukaryota > Metazoa > Chordata > Amphibia > Anura > Ranidae > Aquarana > Aquarana catesbeiana. The sequence goes on along the minus strand of NC_133326.1, from coordinate 80,928,157 downwards.
TTTCTTTTCTTTTTATGATTACATCTTGTAGCTGAACCTCCAAGTGTTGATCTGATTGGTTCTATCTATTGCCGAGATACGGAATACCAACCTCTCTTTTCTTTACTTATTTAGCGTATGGATGTAGTTATATCATTGCACGAATTATCTCATTAATGTTGAATCCATTCATGGGAGAGTTTGGGTGGGGAAGGTAACATCTCCCTTACTTTAACCCCCCCTTTTTTGTACACACCTGAGGATTGTACACTCTTATTTATGTTATAGTGTTAATACTATTTTAAAAGATATCACTACTAGCGCCACACTTTATTTATCTCTTCACATATTTACACGGGTCAAGTTGTTGTGTTGGCTGCTCTACTTTGTAGGAGTTGGCGCCAATTTTTGTATACACAGATTCCCTCAATGGGGTCCGGTGCACATAGGAGCAGATAAGGCAAAATCTAGTGCTCTCTGTATATCAAAACTGTTTATTTCCTCATAAAAACATAAAAACGTTACTCACAAACGCAGCACTGCTCAAGTGCTGCGTTTGTGGACTCGATGTCCGCCGGTGGCCCGTGATTGTGACACGGAGAGGCAAAATGGGGAGATGCCTATGTAAACAAGGCATTTCCCTGTTCTGCCTAGCAACATGACGGCGATCTACTTCTCCCAGTGATCGGAGCAGTAATCATGTTCAGTCATGTTCTAGTGAGCCCACCCCCCTACAGTTAGAACACTCCCATAGAACACACTTAACCCCTTGATCACCCCCTAGTGTTTAACCCCTTCCCTGCCAGTGACATTTACACAGTAATCAGTCCATTTTTATAGCACTGATCGCTGTATAAATGACAATGGTCCCAAAATAGAGTCAAAAGTGTCTGATCTGTCCGCCGCAATGTCACAGTCAAGATAAAAATCGCAGATCGCCGCCATTACTAATAAAAAAATGTAATAATAAAAATGCCATAAATCTATCCCCTATTTTGTAGATGAGATAACATTTGCGCAAACCAATTAATATACCCTTATTGCGTTGTTTTTTGTTGTTTTTTTTACCAAAAATATGTAGAAGAATATATATCGACCTAAGCTGAGGAAGAAATTTGTTTTTTTATATTTTTTGGGGGATATTTTTTTATAGCAAAAAGTAAAAAATATTGCTTTTTTTTTCAAAATGTTCACTCTTTTTTTGTTTATAGCGCAAAAAAAAAAAAAAAACACAGAGGTGATCAAATACCACCAAAAGAAAGCTCTATTTGTGGGAAAAAAAGGACATCAATTTCGTTAGAGTACAACGTCGCACGACTGCGCAATTGTCAGTTAAAGCGACGCAGTGCCGTATTGCAAAAAAGGGCTTGGTCAGGAAGGGGGTAAATCCTTCCAGGGCTGAAGTGGTAAAAGAGCGAGCAATTTTTACATCTATGCTATGGGCCTATATATTTGGCAATAACTGTGTAATTACTAAGGATTACAAAGTAATACACATATCTTTTTTTAAGACAATAATAATTTCTTTTAAAGGGTAACTCCACTTTTGTGGGGAAAAAAAATAGCAAATAAAGAAAAAATAATATAGTGTATATAATTGCAACACAGGTCATATTGTAACTGAATGTTATTAAAAATTACCTTTTTCATTTTCAATTGGCAGCTCTGTAGCTTTCTGAAAATGCAATATGGCTACCTGGAGGTGTTCTGTACACAGAATGTGTACAGAATGCCCCCTTGAAACATAATTTCCTCCTTGTGAGATTGGCTCTCCGATTTTCTGTCAGAAACCATGAATCAAACTGAGACAGAAGTACAGTTAAATTACACTTGTTTAATAATAATAAAAAAAAGGTAAACAGAGTAAACGTATTTAAAACATAGCCAGAGTTCAGGAAGCGGAACGGATAGTCAGACAAGCCAAAACGTCAGGGAGCCAGAGAGGAGCGTAGTAGAACAGCAAGCAGGATCTGGAGCCAGAAGGAATGTCTGCCAAGCAAGTCTTTAAAAGGAACACAGGAGAGCATCTCTAGAGATGTGACCAAGGCAAAGGCAGATATCATCTGGACTGGACGTCTTAAGTAGGCATGACTGACGAGCAGGATATCATCAACAGGTGAGTCACTGTGGAGAGATAAGAGCTGGCAATTAGCCTACAGCTGAGCAGACAGCTTTGAGAAGGAAGGGCTGAGCCCAGCCCTGACAGTACCCCCTCCTCAATGACCCCTCCCCCTCGGAGGACCACCAAGCTTGAGGGGAAACCGTCGATGGAAATCACGGAGGAGGACAGGGGCATGTACATCCAATGCATCCAATGCACCAGGTACTGTATGCGCCCACGGAACCTACGGGAGTCAACAATGGACTGTACTTCATACTCCTCATGGTTCTCAACCTGTACAGGGTGAGGACGAGGCACCGAGGTGGTAAAGCAGTTGAAGTTGAAAGGTTTTAATAAGGAGACATGAAATACTTTCGAGATACGCATATTAGAAGGAAGGTCTTATGTGTAAGCCACTGGGTTAATCCTGCGAAGAATATGGAAAGACCCAATAAACTGAGGTGCGAACTTCATAGAGGGAACACGAAGTCGGGAGGTTGCAGAATTCAATGCACTATTGTGAGCAAACTTCGCCCACGGTAAGAGGTCTGACCAGTTGTTATGATGGTCAGAAATATAGCAACATAGGAATTGCTCCAAGGATTGATTGGCTCGTTCTGCGGGCCCATTAGACTGCAGTGATATGCAGAGGAGAAAGCAAGCTGAATTCCCAACTGTGCACAAAAGGCTCGCCAGAACCAGGACACAAACTGACTACCCCTGTCCGAGACAATCACCTTGGGTAGCCCATGTAAGCGAAAGATCTCCTGAGCTAAAATGGAAGCCAGTTCCCTAGAAGTGGGCAACTTCTTAAGTGGAATACAGTGGGACATTTTCGAGAACCAGTCAACCACCATAAGGATAACTGTATTGCCCTGGGTGTTGGGTAACTCCACAATGAAATCCATAGACAGGTGGGTCCAGGGCCTCTCTCCATTGGGTACGGGTTGTAGGAGGCCCACTGGAAGGTGTCGTGGAGTCTTACTCTGAGCACACACGGAACAGGCAGCTACGAAGGTGGTTACATCAGCACGTAGACTAGGCCACCAGAATTGTTGGGAAATGGCCCAAAAGAGTTATTTCTTCCCAGGGTGGCCAGCAGCCTTGGGAGAATGGTAAGTCTGGAGCACGGCAGTACAGAGACTCTCTGGGACAAAGCAGCGGTCACAAGGTTTCTCAGGAGGAGCATGATCTGAGCAGCAAGAATTTTGTCAACCAAAGGAGAAGTGACTGGTGCGAACCGTAGCCAGAATACCATCAGGAGGAATCACAGGAACAGCTAACCGACTCCATCTTGGAAGTGGAGGAAAATTGTCGTGACAAAGTGTCAGCCCTTACATTCTTAGTACTGGGCAATGTAATTGAAACTAGACAAGAAAAGAGCCCATTGCAACCTTCTGGGAAAAAGGCATTTAGCCTCAGACAAGAATGTGAGATTCTTCGAGGAGATGTGTCCATTCTTTCAGGGCTAAAATGATCGCTAACAACTCTGTCACCAATCTCGTAATTGCACTCCGCAAGTGAAAATTTCTTGGAAAAATAGCCACAAGGCTGCATAGCGCTCTCAGAGGTAGGACATTGAGACAGAAGGGTGCCAACTCCAGTCTCAGAAGCATCAACCTCAAGGATAAAAGGTAACGTAAGATCAGGATGTGCCAACACAGGAGCAGAAACAAAGACAACCTTGAGACTCTCAAAGGCCTTAATGGACTCTGGAGACCAACTCTGTGGGTTACCATCCTTTCTGGTCATATCAGTCAGGGGCTTGACCAGAGACGAGAATTTACGAATAAACTTCCGATAATAGTTGGCAAAGCCAAGAAAATGCTGTAGAGGACGTAAACCCAGAGGTCGGGCCACTGTAGGACTGATGAAAGTTTCTCTGGGTCCATCGAAAAACCAGCAGTGGAAATGACGTAACCCAGGAATTGAACCTGTTCACGATGGAATTTGCATTTCTCTAATTTACAATAGAGCTTGTTCTCTTTTTGTTTCTGAAGCACATGACAGACATCTGTGTGGTGGCTCTCCAGGGAATTGGAAAATATGAGGATATTGTCGAGATAAACCACCCCACATAACTGCAACAAATCTCGGAGGACATTGTTAATAAATTCTTGGAAAACTGCCAGGGCGTTACAAAGGCAAAAAGGCATTATGAGGTACTCATAATGGCCTGTTCTGGTATTAAACGCAGTTTTATACTCGTCACCCTCCTTAACCCTCACAAGATTGTATGCCCCTCTCAAATCAAGCTTCGTGAAAACTGTTGCTCCCTTGAGGCGGTCAAATAACTCCGTAATCAATGGAATTGGATAGGCATTCTTAATCGTGAAATGATTGAGACCCCTATAATCAATACAAGTCTCAGTTCACCACTCTTCTTCTTCACAAAGAAGAAATCAGCACTAACAGGAGACAAGGATTTGCAGATGAAACCTCAAGAAAGTGCATCTGCAACATACTCCTCCATAGCCTTATCCTCCAAGACCAACAAAGGGTAAACCCGGCCACAAGGGGGTATGGCACCAGGTTGAAGTTCAATTGCGCAATCATACAACCTGTGTGGGGGCAAACTACCGATTTGATCTTTGTCAAAGACATCATTAAAATCGCGGTACTCCTCGGGCAGGGAGGAGAGTGAAGAGGTGCACAGGACCTTGGCTACCTTCTGGAAGCATGTCTTACTGCATTGTGGCAACCAGGAGAGAACCTCAGCACGGAGCCAATCAAAAGAGGGGTTGTGCCTCTGTAACCAAGGATAACCAATAACCAGCGGAAACTTAGGTGAGGAAATAACTTGGAATTGGATTATCTCATGGTGAAGAGCCCCTACGTCCATGGACAATGGAACAGTCTCGTGAGTCACATGGGCAGGCTGTAGAGGTCTCCCGTCAAGAGCCTCAATGGCAAGTGGAGTGTCACGCAGTTGCAGTGGAATCGAGTGCTTCAATACAAAGGCAGCATCAATGAACTGGCCTGCAGCCCTAGAGTTGATTAGAGCCTGTATCTCGATGGATGACTCAGCATAAGAAAGGGTAACCGAAACCAGGGGCTTATCCTTCTGGATAACTGGGGACAAAACAACGCCACCTAAGGTCTGTCTGTGACAGGACCTCAAGGTTTAGGCATTCCCTGGATGGGTAGGACAAGACATCAAAAAGTAACCTGCCTGGCCACAATAAAGGCACAATCTCTCCCTTCTCCCAAGGGTTCTCTCATCCACAGAGAGACGCGTGAAGCCCAAGTGCATGGGTTCATCTTCACAGACTCACTCGGTACCAGGAGGCATGGGAGGTGAGGGAGGCAAGGGTGGGACTGCAAAGTTCAGAGACAAATGTACAGGAGGCTTCAGGAAACGCTCCTTAAAACTGAGTCTGGAGTCAATGAGGATGGCAAACGTGATCAACTTCTCCAGCTCAGTGGGTATATCTCGGGCTGCTATCGCATGCTAGATGGTATCCGAGAGACCATGAGAAAAAGCAGTCACGAGGGCCTCATTGTTCCAAGCAACCTCTGCTGCCAGAGTACGGAATTCAAGGGCGTAATCGGCAACAGATCTCGTACTCTGTTTGATGGACATGAGGCACTTGGCGTGCAGGGCTGTCAAATACCCTTTTAAAAGAAGCCACAAACTCAGGGTAACTCAAGACAGCGGGTTTTTGCATCTCCCATAGAGGGTTTGCCCAGTCCAAGGCTCTCTCAGAAAGCAAAGATATAACAAAACCTACTTTGCTTCTGTCCGTGGGAAAAGCCTCAACCTGGTTAAGAAACCCTCTTCATTGGACTGGATCGCCCCCAAATCGCTGGGGAAGCTGAGCGGATCCAGACATACCTCCTTATAGAGGTAATATTCGAGGCAGGTGCCTGCACAGAGACTGGAGCAACACAGGTTGTACCGGAGCAGCCACAGTGGGAGATTCCAGGTGAGCCGTGCGACTCAGGAGCGTTTGTAACGCCATGGCAAACTGATCCATGCGGTGATCCTGCTCATCCAATCTGGAAAAAATATTATCAACAAGTGGATTGACTGCATCTTCTGAATTCATGGCCTTTGCCTCCTGTCAGAAACCATGAATCAGACTGAGACAGAAGTACAGTTAAATTGCACTTGTTTAATAATAATAAAAAAAAGGTAAACAGAGTAAACGTAGTCAAAACATAGCCAGAGTTCAGGAAGCAGGACGGATAGTCAGACAAGCCAAAACGTCAGGGAGCCAGAGCGGAGCGTAGTAGAACAGCAAGCAGGATCTGGAGCCAGAAGGAATGTCAGCCAAGTGAGTCTTTAACAGGAACACAGGAGACAGGGTTGTCAACTGCCAGTAAATTTACTGACAGTTAGTAAAATTCAGTGATTTTTTTACAACTGCCAGTTAATAACAGGGGCTGATCATTTCATGCTGTGTTGACTTTTTAAGTGTTAATCAAGGAAATTACTTTGTTATAGGTATTGTCAGTGTTTCCATACCATGTTTATACTGTTCAAATATTCATTGTGTTAGTTTTCAGTAGGAGTTCTGTAATTTCTCAGGTTGCCAGTAAAAAATGTGCCAGGAGAGCGTCTCTAGAGATGTGACCAAGGCGAAGGCAGAGATCGACTGGACTGGACGACTTAAGTAGGCAGGACTGACGAGCAGGATATCACCAACAGGTGAGTCACTGTGGAGAGATAAGAGCTGGCAATTAGCCAACAGCTAAGCAGCCAGCTTTGAGAAGGAAGGGCTGAGCTCATTTTCCTAGAAGTCTGCAATAAGACACAAGTCAGATTTCAGGCATCCACTACAACAAAAATGTTATTTTTGGTGAGATACTCCCAATAGGAAATCACGTCTGAAGGGATGCAGGCTCAGCAGCTTTCCTCATTAGTACCCTGCAGGTGCACAGCTGATTGATAATTATGTAACCACTCCCATTAGATTCACTTTCCCGCATGGACACAAACACACAGGGATTTCTTCAGAATAACAAAAGGTAGGAATCTGTAACAAAGTTTGTTAAAATCCTTGCAATGTACATAGATCACCCAGGGGGGAATGCTTTTTTTTTTACAATAATTGCATTTCAAAAGGTATTTTATTTGTTATGTAATCCATAGATAAAAAGGTAACTAAACTAAAACGTGCACTTAGAAAAGAAGGGGTAAATCAAGGATTAAAAAAGATGTTAAATTAAAAAAAAAAAGGTTGTTAAAATGCTATTATTTAAACTCAAATTTAAACTCTCCTCCTCTGGCCGGTTGGCTTTAAAAAATTAGGTATTTATCGGTGGATATTTTAGAAAACACTTATGCCCGTACACACGGTCGGATTTTCTGACGGAAAATGTGTGATAGGACCTTGTTGTCGGAAATTCCGACCGTGTGTAGGCTCCATCACACATTTTCCATCGGATTTTCCGACACACAAAGTTTGAGAGCAGGATATAAAATTTTCCGACAACAAAATCCGTTGTCGGAAATTCCGATCGCGTGTACACAAATCCGACGGACAAAGTGCCACGCATGCTCAGAATAAATAAAGAGATGAAAGCTATTGGCCACTGCCCCGTTTATAGTCCCCACATACGTGTTTTACGTCACCGCGTTTAGAACGATCGGATTTTCCGACAACTTTGTGTGACCGTGTGTATGCAAGACAAGTTTGAGCCAACATCCATGGGAAAAAATCCTAGGATTTCGTTGTCGGAATGTCCGAACAAAGTCCGACCGTGTGTACGGGGCAATACAGTGGGGCACAGCATTTATTATAAGGGCCCTTTCAGACATGCTGTCTGATCAGGTCTGCCTGTCCGTTTTTCAGATGGACCTGATTGGACACTCAATGCACCTCTATGGAGCGACGGATGTCAGCTGTGAAATGTCCACTGACATCTGGCACTATCCAATCTGCCAAATCCAGACAGATAGAAACCCTATTTTCCATCCGTCTGGCAGATCAGATTGGATGGAATCGGATGAAAATGGACAGGTGGATCCGTTTTCATCTGATCTCCCATAGAGAACAGCGGGGATCTGACAGGTCCATCACTGCACAGTGAGCAGAGATAGACCTGTCATCCGCCTGCTCAGTGGAGGTCAACGGATTGATCCCCTGCTGAGCAAGCAGAGTCCGTCAAAATAAACAGCCCGTGTGAAAGGGGCCTAACAGAGGGATGGTAGCAATAACAATAAGTGGGTTAACAACTTAAAGTATGGAGCTTGTCTTTCCTGATCTCTTCCTTTGCAAAACACTATTCCCCTGGCTGTCAAGCTAATGCTGTACCTATGGTACTTTCTTTGTAATTACTGAACAACTATACAAATTAGGAGCAGGAGCATTGCTAGGATTGCAAAACCTGAGGCACCTTCATTAAACAAAATAAAATATAAATGAAACTATTCCCTTGCATATAATTATGTGCACAATGAAAATACCCAGAGATCTAAAGCTTTGTCTGAGCCTAACCCAAAGGAAAACTTCCCTACATCCCCCAGTACAGGTCCCCCCAAATCCCCTGAATACAGATTCCCCCCAAATCCTTCAAGAACAGTTCCCCCCTTTAATACAGACTTTTCTCCCCTGCCCCTCCCCAGTCTCTCTCTCTCCCTCTCTCCCCCTCTCTCTCCTTCACTCTCTCTCTCTCTCTCTCTCTCTCTCTCTCTCTCTCCTTCTCTCTCTCTCTCTCTCTCTCTCTCTCTCTCTCCTTCTCTCTCTCTCTCTCTCTCTCTCTCTCTCTCTCTCTCTCTCCTTCTCTCTCTCTCTCTCTCTCTCTCTCTCTCTCTCTCTCTCCTTCTCTCTCCTTCTCTCTCCTTCTCTCTCTCTCTCTCTCTCTCTCTCTCTCTCTCTCTCTCCTTCTCTCTCTCTCTCTCTCTCTCTCTCTCTCTCTCTCTCTCCCTCTCTCCCCCTCTCTCTCCCTCCAGATCCCCCCTTCCTCCTGTACAGAACTCTCCCACATTCAGTGAGTGGACGTTTTCCCTTTGGTTGTGTCATATGACACTGTGCATTACGGCTTAAGAGGAGCCTTCCTCGGCTCTGTACTGTTCCTGTGGTCTGACAGGGTGATGAACCAGAGCTGCAGTGCAAGTGCAACTGCATCTCTAAAGCTAAAAAAAAAGAGAGAAATAAAAAGTCAGACGATTGCAGTGTTGGGTATAGGGCACCCCGCAAGAGATGCAAGGCACGTGCCCTGGGTGCCCATCGTTAGCAATGCCAACGATTAGGCGTCTCTGGCTTTTCTAAACTTCATACTAGCTGAGTAGTGAAGATCAGAATGAAATACTAGTTACTGTCAGATCAGTCTCTCAAACATTTTAAAGCCAACGACTGCCAGGCAACTAAAATTTTCAGAAACAAGTCAGTATTGGCGACCTCCATGTCCCTCTTAGTGCAGATTTCTTTTAAATACACATTATCAAACCTGTTTTTCAAAAGATGGATAAACTGTATAAGCCTTAAAGTTGAACCTCACCCAAAAGGGGAAGTTCCACTCTTCCTCCCCCTCCCCCGTCCTCTGCCATCTCAACAGGTACCCACACCCACTTCCTCTTGGATTGCCCAGGTGATCCAAGCGGAAGTTCTCCCTTCCTCCTCGCCCGAAACCTTCTGGGTTACATCACAGGTCACAGAAGGCTGCAAGACCATTCAAAAAGGGCAGCGCGGTTCACGTATGCGCAGTGGGCAGTCAGGTGTGAAGGTAGAAAAGTCACAGCTGGCTGCCAGCAGTTAAGTTAGTTGCCGGTAGCAGAACTGGTCCAAGTGAAGATCATGGGACAAGTGAGTGTCTGTTTATTAAAAGTCAGCAGCTACAGCTTTTATAGCTACTAAATTTAAATTTTTGCACAACTGACTGAAGCTCCTCTTTAGTGGAGGTAAAGGACAAATAGCTGTCAACTGTGAAATGTATTTGTGTTGTGTTGTACGCAGGTCGATTGTATTTGCTTCACTGAATACTATCATACAGAGGGCTGAGATTTAAAAGAATAATAACCATGCATAAATTAGGTGTTTGCAACACTTAGAAAATAAACAATAAAAAAGAATTTAAGAATCAATACATTTTTCCCCATGTCATAGTCATCAGACTACATTCTTTGTGATTCTTCTCCAAGCTTGAATCTATCCCATTGTCTGCATAGGAGCTGAGCAAGGCTGCTTGTCAGTCAATGTACCATATAATATGATTACACAGTTCTATATAAATCTTCTGTAATTCAACTATTATACTTCTTGCTATACATGATGTCATATTCATGTATGAATCATTTATTCATAAACATCTGTCCACCGTTTTCATCATGAGTTCATATTCCTTTTAAGTTTCTGATTCAGTGACATGGAACTTCCACAGCGGGGTGCTGCTGCCCTTCCAATGTCTTTTATATTGTGATAATTATTACATACTTTAACTTGTTTATTCTTTATTTGTAAGTTCCAATACAACTGCAAACAATGATAAATATTAATTCCGCTGGACATTTTTACTAAAACTCAGAAGAAAAACCCTTGTAACCAGCTTAATGTGTGCTCTAGCTTTCTAAATAAGGTGTCCCAAATTTGCTTTGAGGTTAGAGCAGAGTTATATTCTATAGAGGCAATAAACAACTCACAAGGATAATAATGGTAGTGGCAGTGTGGATATTTTTTATTTTAAAAAAATTTATAGGAGTAGACATTATGCAGTGAAAAGTTTGTAACATGTATTGCTATACAGTAAGCAATTTAGTGCTAATATGTAATTGCTGGTTTACCTATATATATTAAAATAATTTCCTATACTAGAAATTGAGTATTTAAAGTGTATGTATAGTCAATACTTTTTTTTGTAGTATTGGATAGACTATGAAAGGGTTAAAACCCCTGCTAGACATTCCCTTCACTTCCTTTCCTAGTGGTGTACAAACAGAAAGGGAAATCTCCCAAGTGGGGGGCTCACACAGCAAAGACAGAAGGTGCCATTCCTTCTCTACTCTATCCGAAAAAAAAAAAAATGTTGTCTACTTTTAAATCCAATTTTAAGATTTCAGTTTATCAAACTCAGATCAGTTAACCACTTTACGACTGCCCCATAGCAGATTTACTGCTACAGGGCAGCTGCTTTGTGCAGAATCACATATATATATATATATATATATATATATATATATGTAAAACTGCACTACCAGGTTTTGGGCGTGAGCGTGCGCCGCCAGAAACTAGCTTCGGCTGTGATTTTACACAGCGGGAGCTGATCAGCAGGTCCCGAGGACCCGATGATCGTTCGGTGCTTTGACAGAATGACAGTCTGCCTATGTTCACAAGTCAGACTTTCATTCTGTGAGTGCAGAAGACCTTGTAATGATAGCAGTGACATCATCACAGGCGGCCTGCAGCAAACTACAGGAGGGGGTGGAGGGAAGACCATTAACCATGCGCAAGGAGAGAGAGCAGCAGTCACCAGTCTTTATTACAGTAAGCTTCTGGACAGAGACAAAGATTCACACTAAATTACTGCACAGAACTGGAAGAAACACACAAAACACACCAAGATTCAAGAAGGAATACACAAGCCACTTGCTTTAAAGAGGAATGTCTATTATTTACTATGCTTTAAAGTAGAACTATTTTGGATAGAGTAAGGGAAGGTTATAACACCTGTCAGAATTTTTATCACCATCTGTGTCCCTCACTTACACATTTACCCTCACTTCCTGTCCCATAGCCAAACAGGAAGTAAGTGGAAATCCCAGCAAAATAAGGGGATCCATTGGCACGCCCCAGGTCACCAGAACTAGTGTCCCTATTGGAAGATTTCCCCTCTATTACTTTTTTTGAGGCAACCCAAAATTTGGGATTTTTTAAAAATACTTTCACTCACTTCAATGATAAGGGTAAACAGGACAAATAGAGAGAGTGAATCTCCCTAATGGGGGCACGGACAGCAATAAAAATCCGACAGATGTTCTAATCCATCTCCACTCTAAAACTAAAAAAAAACTTTTGCCTTGAGTTATACTTTAACCATACTATCGCCCACCTTTAGTCCTTTACTATTTGTTAATGAGATCATGAATCACAGTGGAGGGAAAAAAGTGTTGTGCAGCAAGGGTTAGAACCGTTGCACTTTGACATTGGACTGAAATAATATTGTGCCTAAGCAGTACCCTCTTGTTTTCTGGAGTTCCTCCTGAAAAATAGCAGCGCACCTCCTAGTACAGTAAAACCTTGGTTTGAGAGTAACTTGGTTTGAGAGCGTTTTGCAAGACAAGCAAAATTTTTAAATAAATTTTGACTTGATATACAGGTAGAGTCATGTCACAACTGAGTAAAAAAGAGAAGAGAGGCGCCTCTAAGTGTAGCAATATGGTTACATTTAATGAAGGTGCAACATTTAGCAACTCACATGGTTAATGATTAAAAGAGGCACATCTAAGTATGCAGGCCTCCGGGGTAAAGCTGTCCACATAGACCGTCCTCCACACCGCCATCGACGTCATCTCTTCCATGCTGCGTTCCACGAGCGGTTCAAGCCTCTCTTTCAGATTGCTCTACTGCAGGGTAGTTTTCCCGGTCACGATTGCAGACTGACGGCGGTGCGGGGGATGGTCTATGTGGACAGCTGTACCCCGGATGCCTGCATACTTGGATGTGCCTCTTATAATCATCAGCCATGTGAGATTCTAAATGTTGTACCTATATTAAATGTAACCAAATTGCTACACTTAGAGGCGCCTCTCTTTTCTTTTATACTCTGTAGCTCCTGCTGGATTTTGCTTCTAATCCCCTTGTGGAGGCGGTCATTTGTGGAAGGACATTTTATGGTTACACAACCTATCACATTGCTATAATACTTTTTTATATGGACTATAAACCGAAGGACTTATGAATAAATGGTTGTGGAACGAATCATTTGAGTTTCCATTATTTCTTATTGGAAAATTTGCTTTGATATTAGAGTGCTTTGGATTACAAGCATGTTTCTAATTATGCTCGCAATCCAAGGTTTTACTGTATGTGAGTGTGCTAAGGGTGTAAGAGGCCTAAGGATAAAAAGCTGCATTGCTACTACATGATTATCTTTTCATAGACAACATGGGCCAGTAAGAATGTTATTACTACTTGCCCTGGGAAATTTAATTATATTTTCACCCATTTTAATATTAAAGCTCAAGTTTTGCTAAAAAAGGGAGAAAAAAAATCTCTACAGTTTTAGTCACATCACTTATCTGCAATGAAGTGAATCCTACATTGTGCAAGCAACTTGATCCTGGAGAAACCCTCACTGCAGAGATGCCTGTCCTCTTCCTGTCTCTGAACTTCTGATGCTGCATTGGTTAACAGCTTCTGGGCTTCAGGCAAAACAGCAGTACAAATGATCTGACAGGGACATGCCCCCTCCTCCCTCATTGAGCAAAGTCTTTCAACGATTGCCTGTAACACAATGGGGGTTATTTACTAAAGGAAAATCCACTTTGCACTGAAAGTGCACTTGGAAGTAAAGTCACTGTAGATCCAAGGGGGATATGCAAGGAAAATAAAAAACAGCATTTTAGCTTGCACATGATTGGATGATAAGATCAGCAGAGCTTCCCCTCATTTCAGATCTACCCCTCAGATTTAGAGCGACTGCACTTCCAAGTGCACTTTCAGTGCAAAGTGGATTTGCCTTTCGTAAATAACCCCCAATGTGTGAAAGAGGGAGAATCTGATTAGTCTTATGCCTAGTACACATGGGCTGAATGTTGGGAGACATCGGCCAGTTCAATAAAAACCATCCAACATGTCACAATGCCCCTTACATCACAATGCTTCTTAAGCCCCGTTGAATGCCGAATTCCGGGCAACATGCGCTGATTAAGAAAAAAGCCGGCCAACATTAGGCTCGTGTATATTTCAGCCAGTCCAACAGAAGCTGGCCCTTTTTGCCTGACTTCTGTCGTATGAGCATGCTTGAAAACCAGCAGCTGACTGGCTCCCGATCAGCGCTGTCAGCTAATGGCAGAGAGCACTGATCGAAGTGTTCTGGCTGGGGGGGAGATTGCTGTACTAACGTCAGACATTATAGTGTGTACCAGGCTTTAGGATATACTCCTCCATTCACAGATCATTTTATAAGCAGTGTAATAAATGAAAGAACTTTTCTCAATGAGGAAGGAGAGGCCATGTCCCTGTCAGATCATTTGTACTGCTGCTCCACCTGAAGACCAAAGGAAATAAATATTTACAATTACTATGACTGAAGAACATCTGACCTGGAGAGAAAATAGCCTTGTAACATTTAATTTTGTCAGCATACTCACAGCAAGAATGTACAGTATCCCACAAAAGTGAGTACACCTCTCACATTTTTGTAAATATTTTATTATATCTTTTCATGTGACAACCCTAAAGAAATGACACTTTGCTGCAATGTAAAGTAGTGAGTGTACAGCTTGTATAACAGTGTACATTTGCTGTCCCCTCAAAATAACTCAACACACAGCCATTAATGTCTAAACCGCTAGCAACAAAAGTGAGTACACGCCTAAGTGAAAATGTCCAAATCGGGCCCAATTAGCCATTTTACCTCCCCGTTGTCATGTGACTCGTTAGTGTTATAAGGTCTGAGGTGTGAATGGGGAGCAGGTGTTTTAAATTTGGTGTTATCACTCTCACTCTCTCATACTGGTCACTGGAAGTTCAACATGGCACCTCATGGCAAAGAACTCTCTGAGGATCTGAAAAAAAAGAATTGTTGCTCTACATAAAGATGGCCTAGGCTATAAGAAGATTGCCAAGACCCTGAAACTGAGCTGTAGCATGGTGGCCAAGACCATACAGCGGTTTAACAGGACAGGTTCCACTCAGAACAAGCCTCTCCATTGTCAACCAAAGAAGTTGAGTGCATGTGCTCAGCATCGTATCCAGAGGTTGTCTTTGGGAAATAGACATATGAGTGCTGCCAGCATTGCTGCAGAGGTTGGGTGGGGGTCAGACTGTCAGTGCTCAGACGATACGCCGCACACTGCATCAAATTGGTCTGCATGGCTGTCATTCCAGAAGGAAGCCTCTTCTAAAGATGCACAAGAAAGCCCGCAAACAGTTTGCTGAAGACAAGCAGACTAAGGACATGGATTACTGGAACCATGTCCTGTGGTCTGATGAGACCAAGATACAGTGGGCACGGAAAGTATTCAGACTACCTTAAATTTTTCACTCTTTGTTATATTGCAGCCATTTGCTAAAATCATTTAAGTTCTTTTTTTTCCCTCATTAATGTACACCCAGCACCCCATATTGACAGAAAAACACAGAATTGTTGACATTTTTGCAGATTTATTAAAAAAGAAAAACTGAAATATCACATGGTCCTAAGTATTCAGACCCTTTGCTGTGACACTCATATATTTAACTCAGGTGCTGTCCATTTCTTCAAATCATTCTTGAGATGGTTCTACACCTTCATTTGAGTTCAGCTGTGTTTGATTAGGAAAGCCTCACACTTGTCTATATAAGAACTTACAGCTCACAGTGCATGTCAGAGCAAATGAGAATCATGAGGTCAAAGGAACTGCCTGAAGAGCTCAGAGACAGAATTGTGGCAAGGCACAGATCTGGCCAAGCTTATAAAAAAATTCTGCTGCACTTAAGGTTCCTAAGAGCACAGTGGCCTCCATAATCCTTAAATGGAAGACGTTTGGGACGACCAGAACCCTTCCTAGAGCTGGCCGTCCGACCAAACTGAGCTATCGGGGGAGAAGAGCCTTGGTGAGAGAGGTAAAGAAGAACCCAAAGTTTACTGTGGCTGAGCTCCAGAGATGCAGTCGGGAGATGGGAGAAAGTTGTAGAAAGTCAACCATCGCTGCAGCACTCCATCAGTCAGGGCTTTATGGCAGAGTGGCCCGATGGAAGCCTCCCCTTAATGCAAGACACATGAAAGCCCGCATGGAGTTTGCTAAAAAACACCTGAAGGACTCCAAGATGGTGAGAAATAAGATTCTCTGGTCTGATGAGACCAAGATAGAACTTTTTGGCCTTAATTCTAGGCGGTATGTGTGGAGAAAACCAGGCACTGCTCATCACCTGTCCAATACAGTCCCAACAGTGAAGCATGGTGGTGGCAGCATCATGCTGTGGGGGTATTTTTCAGCTGCAGGGACAGGACGACTGGTTGCAATCGAGGGAAAGATGAATGTGGCCAAGCACAGGGATATCCTGGACGAAAACCTTCTCCAGAGTGCTCAGGACCTCAGACTGGGCCGAAGGTTTACCTTCCAACAAGACAATGACCCTAAGCACACAGCTAAAATAACGAAGCAGTGGCTTCACAACAACTCCGTGACTGTTCTTGAATGGCCCAGCCAGAGCCCTGACTTAAACCCAATTGAGCATCTCTGGAGAGACCTAAAAATGGCTGTCCACCAACGTTTACCATCCAACCTTGACAGAACTGGATAGGATCTGCAAGGAGAAATGGCAGAGGATCCCCAAATCCAGGTGTGAAAAACTTGTTGCATCTTTCCCAAAAAGACTCATGGCTGTATTAGATCAAAAGGATGTTTCTACTAAATACTAAGCAAAGGGTCTGAATACTTAGGACTATGTGATATTTCAGTTTTTCTTTTTTTAATAAATCTGCAAAAATGTCAACATTTCTGTGTTTTCCTGTCAATATGGGGTGTTGTGTGTACATTAATGAGGAAAAAAAATGAACTTAAATGATTTTAGCAAATGGCTGCAATATAACAAAAATTTAAGGGGGTCTGAATACTTTCCGTCCCCACTGTAAATTTATTTGGTTCAGATGGTGTCAAGCGTGTGTGGCGGCAACCAGGTCAGGAGTACAAAGACAAGTATGTCTTGCCTACTGTCAAGCATGGTGGTGGGAGTGTCATGGTCTAGGGCTGCATGAGTGCTGCTGCGCTGGGGAGCTACAGTTCATTGCAGGATCTATGAATGCCAACATGCACTGTGACATACTGAAACAGGGCATGAGCCCCTCCCTTCGAAGACTGGGCCACAGGGCACTATTCCGATATGATAACGACCCCAAACACACCTCCAAGACAACCACTGCCTTGCTAAAGAAGCTGAGGTTAAAGGTGATGGACTGGCCAAGCATGTCTCAAGACCAAAACCCTATTGAGCATCTGTGCAGCATCCTCAACTGGAAGGTGGAGGAGCGCAAGGTCTCTAACATCCACCAGCTCCGTGATGTCATCATGGAGGAGTGGAAGAGGACTCCAGTGGCAACCTGTGAAGCTCTGGTGAACTCCATGTCCAAGAGGGTTAAGGCAGTGCTGGAAAAGAATGGTTGCCACACAAAATATTGACACTTTGGGCCCAATTTGGACATTTTGACTTAGGGGTGTACTCACTTTTGTCAGTTAAAGCGACGCAGTGCCGAATCGCAAAAAGTGCTCTGGTCTTTGGCCAGCCAAATGGTCCGGGGCTTAAGTGGTTAATTTAAAATAATAATTTTAAATTAATTTACATTTTTTTTTTTTAATTTAAATATAGAATCAAGGTTGATCGCCTATAAGATGGATATTTTCCATTCTTTTTTATATTATATATATATAATACAGTAATATGAAACATTGACACAGCTAATTGACAGGTAGCCTCAGTTGATTTTTGATATGGTTTTTCAATGTCAGAGCTGAAATCCATGTTTAACCAACACATCGGGAGAGGAGTTGAAGTACACTGATTGCTAATCCATAAAACAAAACATTATGGTCAAATAAAAAGTAGACCCTACTAGAAAATGACATAGCACGTGGCATGTTCTTTGTGACCCCCTCCAGCTGGTCCGTGACCCACAGCAAGGTGGGGTCAAAGGGCGCCTTTTCTTTTTTTGTACTTCGGTTCACTGTGAGCTGCACAGCAGCTGTGATC